>NW_024870798.1:9345000-9441331 GCF_019054845.1 Dipodomys spectabilis | reverse complement strand
TTAGTTTAACATGAAGTCAACCAATACAGAAATAAAAAATCTTGTACATCTCAAACAAACTTTACAATTTAGGTTGGGGGTGGAGTGGAGTTGTGGAGATGGAATGGAAGGTATGGTAGGGAAAAATAAAGAAGGGGCAACAATGCTTGATAAGAAATGTACTCATTACCTTTCTCGGTGCTGTAACCCGTCTGTACAGTATTTTAACAATAAAAAGGTTATTTAAAAATAAAACATAATAATAATACTATGAAAGGAATTTATAACTCAGTGGTAGAGTATTTGCCTACTATCTGTGAAGGATCCTTGTTAAATAAGCTGTAAAATGCATAACAGACCAAAAATTTAAAAAATATATATATACAAGAAGGACAATAAAGCACATGGTTTGGGACAAGTAAGTGGTTTACTTCCAAAAAAGAAGTAGCAACAGATGATTTTGGGGGTATATATATACTTGAAATCCAAACATTCATTCTTCAGTGGTTCAAGTGTTCAAGGCCAGTCAGCTAAAAACAAGAGCAGGAGCAGGGTTAGGGAGGTGGCTCAGTGGTAGAGTGCTTGCCTTGCATGCCTGAGGCCCTGGGTTCTATTCCTCAGCACCACATAAGCAAAAAGAAAAAAGCCGGAAGTGGTGCTGTGGCTCAAGTGGTAGAGTATTAGCCTTGAGCTGAAGTGCTGAGGGGCAGTGCCCAGGCCCGGATTTCAGGCCCCACGACCGGACCCCTTCCCTCCCCCCAAAAAAACCCCAAAAAACCAGAAACAAGAGGGACATGACAGAAGAAATAATAGAGATCTAAAACAAAAAAACTTCATCTGGATGGTGAGAAGAAGTCTGTCAGGTGTGTTGTTTTCTTTTAAATAAGATTCTAACCTTTCCACCATGTGAGTATGCAGCAACAAGGAACACATTAAAGCCCTGTTGAAGCTGATCTCTCAATACATTGAATTTTCTGGGTCCTAGATCTTGTCTTTCAGAATTTCTGTTGAGTACAAATAGCTATCTCTAAGCTATTGGGACCTGGTCTTCAGGAATTTTGTTATAGCATCACAATGGAATTGAAATACACAGCTATGCCTCTTTCTCTAAAGGAAGACGGATGGATTTGGTAGTAGGAGAGTTCAAGCTGAGGACCTCCAATTTTCTAGACAGGGGTTCTACCACATAATTCCCTTACTGCAGCCCTTGTTCTTCACTTTGAACATATCAACGCACTGTCTTATGTACTTCAAGGCTTCTGATGTAAACTCTATGATAAAAAACTATCATGGGAATGATGCTCTCTTTTCTCTCACTCCTGTAGTTGCTAATAACCTGCTTCATGGAGATGTATGGAATAGGGCATTTTGCTACAGTATCAGATGATTCTGAAGTGATACCACTATTCTTGTGACATCAGTCATTCTAGATTTAAAGAAAAAGACATTGAATATCTTGAGTAAATTGATGAGGTCTTTAAACCCAAAAGTTAGAGCAGCTTTTCAGATTATGGATGCCATGAAGTATCCTAATGGATTTAAATTCTAAGTGAGAAAACAGCCACTTGCATGACTCACCTAAGTATAAAACTTTCTTGGACATAGTTTCTTTGCATTTTAATGTAAATGACAAAAGTGCCAACTTGCTGACTTTATAAAGGGACTCAGCATTACATAATTAAATAGTTGTCAAAATTCACTGATTTGAATAGAGAACATGGCTAATTTGTATTAAAGTAGTAATGTATTGCAATTAATACACGGATGTGTTTTATTAGTAAATATTGAAAAGGAAAACAAGTATTTCTACAGGGGATACATCCTGGCAATAGTCACTTTGCAGTAGGGTGTCACTATCTGCCTCCTTTCAACAACATGTTATTGCTGAGTGTGATATTGTTTTAGTTCTACTCAAGAGCTATGCGACTCATCTTGGATTCCATTTAGAAGACACCAAAGTGCATACGGATATTACGACTTTTTAAAGACCAGAAATGATCTATTTTATGGTGCCAACAATAAATAAACTCCATACCAAATAAGGATTTAATCTTATTTTAAGCAGTTGTGCAAGGAATATATTTCAACAAATAAGTACACCTCGAATGCCTTAATTACTTCTGTGAATTTTCTCTTTATTGTCAAGTTAAAAAAATCTGAACCACTTTAGTGAAAGTTTCCAATTGGACTCTTAGTCATGTGCCCCCTACACCTAGAAATACATAGGAATCCACTTTGTTTTTAGATTGTTGGAGCAAGTTCCAAGACCTAAACAAATGGTGAATGGAAGCCTCTTGTTGGTGTATGTTTGTCTCCTGCACATGGCCAGGGGTCTAGCAGGAACAGACATGAGGACATCCATAGTACTCAAAGACAAAATATTTGGGAGCAAACACTAGGACCAGGAAGACATCAAGAACAGAAGGCACTTTCTGATGCACTTGAAGTCCCTGCAACACTGCCATGGTAGCAGCAGTGGCATCATTCTTTGCACCTCGCATCCCTGTGGAAATTTGGCAAAAGTCCTCCAGGCTCAACACCAAAAGAGCCAGTGGGTTCATGCCAAGCTGTGATTGGTCCACTGCAGCCATTGTGAGTGGTCTCTGCAGTCCATTATAATGCTGGGAATTTCTGGTGACCTGCTGGATTCAGTGCTACATTGACAATTTTGAATGGTTTTTTTTTTTTTTTTTTTTTTTTGGAAGTTGGCTATGTTTTATGTGGGTTTGAGTATTTCCTTTTGGTTATTGCTCTGGGGTTTTTATTTTCTTAGCCAAGTTTAGGTAGATTTACTCCTTGATATCCTAGCAGAAAGATGGGAGAACACAGTGAATTATCCTCAAGCTCTTCAGAGAAGGAGATTTTCACTGAACAAGACAGTATGAAGGAGATCATTGGCTATGGCAGGAGGAGATTTTCCCTGAAAAATACTGTGTGAAGGAGGAGTTAATTGAATATGGTAGCTATGGATATGTAACGTTGGCTTAGCACCACCTCATAGACAATAAGGTGGTAGGGAAAATGATCCTGAATGGAGAGTTAAGCAATTGTCATACCAAAATGAGATGGACAGGCTGGAAAGGTGGCTCAGTGTTAGTTGTTTACCTCACATGCATGAGGCCCTGAGTTCAATTCCTCAGTGCCACATAAACAAAAAAAGCCAAAAGTGATGTTGTGGCTCAAGTGATAGAGCACTAGCCTTAAGCTGAATAGCTCAGCAACAGTACCCAGGCCCAGAGTTCAAACCCCAGGACCCACAAAAAAATTTAAATGAGATGGGCATTATTAAGATTTTCCATCAACCACACATGATCAGGTCATTCCAGGTGAGGGAGAAGGATGAGCACCAATGCCTAGCAGTGGAACTGGCCATCCAGAGACCTCCTGAGATAAATGTGAAAATCATGCCACCTATTCAAGAATGAAGTCAGAAGATTGTTCAGACATATTGTGAGGACTGTGCATTGCTTTAACGAATATAGAAATGAACACTGAGACATTAAACCTAATAACACCATGTTGGATGACAAAGACAATGTGAAGGTCAATGACTTTGGCATGAGCATAAGGATTTCCCAAGGGTAGTTGCTGAAGGACATATTTGGTACAATAATTTTGTCTGTATAAAATATTCCTGCATGAAAATTACAATGCCTGCAAAGCAGGCTTGGAGTCTCATTTGTATTCTATAGGGATGGCAAATTTTCCATTTGAAGATATCAATTTTAGCCAGATACAAGTAATTGTCTTGGAGGTCACATACATTTTTCCATTCACCTGTATCCAAAAGAACAAAATATCATCTTGAAACTGTAAACTGCAGACCCAAGGCAGAGGCACAATATAGAATAAAAAATGGAGATTGGATCAACTAAGTTGAGGAATATATCCTATGTCCTAATGAGCCATCATGTAATGAGCTAACCCCTATTATTCTTGCATTCATGTGTGACATGAGGTACAGCCTGCCTGATATGAACAAAATGATATTGGACAGGACATTAAATGAAATCATGGTCATCTACTTTTTTTAATAAAAAATGTCAAAGTAGAATGACCGCAGTGAAATTAAATCAGTGCCTGCTATTGTTTCATTGTGCCCATCTCCTGCAGATATACAGTATGTATATATCTCACAAATATATTACATATTAAATATATTATATATAATTATATGCATAAATATGCATCATTTTGGAGATGTATTTCATGGAATTCTCTGCTTTTGCTTCAAGCCAACATTCTCCTCATCTGAGCCTCCTTAGTAGTTAGGATTATAGACTGGGAGCAGGCAAAAGTTGTCTTAATCAATGCAGCAGAGAGCCTGTCTTTAACTTCCAAGAAATACTAGAAACTTGAAGACAGTAGAATGATGAATGTGACATAATAAGTTTAACTCAGTGTAAAATTTCCAAAAATTATTTTATACAAAAAGTAGGGGACAGTGTTATTGGATATATCCTTGAAAAAATGATTAATAAAAATTAAAGACATATATAGATCCCAGTTAGAAGTGTGAAAGTAAAGCTCATAAGTTCAAGTCCTAATACCGGCCCATAACCAAACATTAAATTAATTTTTTATGTCTTTTATTGTAAAAATACTGTACAGAGGGGTTACAGTTAAATAAGCAAGGTAAGGAGTGCATTTCCTATCAAGCATTGTTGCTTCCTCCTTTGTTTTTCCCCTACCATCCCTTTCCTCCCAACTCCACAACTACTCCACCCACCTCTGAAGTTGCAAAGTTCGTTTTCAATGTAGTGTGTTGTACATCGCATTTTTACAATGGGCCAACCTGTATGCCTATTTATTTAAGCATTTTCTGCTTTCCCTTACCCTCCCCCAATTAGAGAACTGTATATACAAGATGCAGGGCACCAGAATCAAATACAGTGAAAACAGGGGTTATACCATGGGGGAGGAACATACAAAGCAACCAAAAATCACATGGTACATTATAAATAAGTTAGAAACAACAGCAAGAAAGGAAAAACCACTTGTGTCCCGGTATTGGGGTTCATTTCACTTAACTTCATCTTATCGGTGCTTGTCCTAGGCATATACTAGTTATTGCAAATAAGGGAAACCATGCGACCTATGTTTCTTTGGGCATGCCTTACTTGACTTAATATAATTTTTATCTAAGTCTTTCCATTTCCTAACAAATTAGGAGATGTCATTCTTTCTGATGGAGACATAGAATTCACATATATACATATGTATATATATATATATATAAAGCAATAAATTCACATATATACATATGTATATATATATATAAAGCAATATATATATATATATATATATATATACCCATTTATTTTCTTGATCCATTCATCTACTGAGGGGCATCTGGGTTGGTTTCATATCTTAGCTGTGGTAAATAATGCTGCAATAAACATACTTGTGCTGATAGTTCTAGTATGGCCTTGTTTGTGATCATTTGTGTCAATGTCCGAAAGTGGGATTGCTGGATCATAGGGGAGCTCTATGTGGAATCTTTTGAGGAATCTCCATACTGCTTTTGAAAATGGTTGAACAAGTTTACACTCCCACAAACAATGCAATAGGGTTCCCTTTGGCCACATCCCCTCCAGGATCTGTTGTTATTAGATTTCTTATTGATAGCCATTCTAACAGTGGTAATGTGAATCTCAATGTTGTTTTGATTCGCATTTCATTATTTTTGATAGAGAAGTTGAACTTTTCTTCATGTGTCTATTGGCCATTGTTATTTCCTCTTCAGAGAAGTGTCTCTTTAAATCTTTAGCCCACTTATTTAATCAGGCAGTTGTTTCTTTGAGGATTTGTTGTTCGGGATTTAATTTTTTGTGATCCAATCATATTTTAGATATGAGGCCGTTGACTGTTGTATGGCTAGTGAAGATCTTCTCCTAATCGGTGGGCTTTTAATTGATTTTGTTAGCTATGTCCTATGCCATGCAGAAGCTCTGCAGTTTCATGCAATCCTATTTGTGCAACTTTTCTTTGATTTGTTGTGTTTCTGGGTCTCTATTAAGAAAATTTTGGCTTGTGCCAAGGAGACCTAGCATTTCTCCTATTCCTTCCAGTAAAGTTTTTAGGGTGTCTGCTTTGACTCTAAGAATGACAATTAATTTTGTATGTCAGAACTTGTTTTTTTTTTCCATTCTTTGTGTTCATAGGAATGTGTCTATTTTGTGTAAACCAGCTGCTCAATAAGGTATCATTCCGGGTCATATAGTAGTTATTACATGGATCTATGTAAGTATTGTGTAATGACATAGAGCTTTTTAATGACTTACATACATAAATCTATTAATGTTAATTGTCATGAAGAATGCCAAACCTCCGTTTTTGTGACCATGTCCATCCTTGTTCTCCCTATTGTCTAGCAGTTTATATCACAGTCATCTGGCACATGGAATAGACATGGACTCGATGGATCCTGGCTTTGAGATGGCCCCAAATACAGCAAATATCAGAATCAATGAGATCGAAGCAGTTGTCCCAGGTGCCTGATTGTATGAATGTCCTCAGCTTTCAATGGTCTCACCTGCCTCTGTCAGAAGCGTGGTGATGGTCTGTCACCATCAAAGCTCACACTGAAGCTTAACTTCTCAATGTAGCAGTGTCAGAAGATGGAAACTTTAAGAGAGGTTTCAGTCATAAATGGATTAATGCCATCTAATCAACTCTCAAGTGACTAACATTATCACTATTAAGAGGCAAATTATGCCCCTTACTCTCTGTCATTCTAGCACATGGCCATGATGCTGATATCCTCTGTGATATGATGCACCTAGGGAGCCTTGTCCCGTGTGCTACCATGCTATTTAGACTTTCCAGCCACTACTATTGTGATTGAAATAGACCTTTTATTCCTTATGAAGTGTACAGCTTCAAGGATTTTGTTAAACCAGGACCAAATGGATGAGATGCTATTCTTTTTATCTTTTTCATATTGAGGATTAAACTGAGGGTCTTACAATTACTAGGCTGATATGGTACCAGTTGAGCCTGCATACCCCCAACCCTTTTTTTTCTTTTTCAGTTTACTTTTCATATAGGGTCTTGTGCTAACATCACTCAAGCCACCTTCAGTATCCCATCCTCCTATATCGCTACCTCCCAATATCTGGGATTACAGGCCTGTGACACCACAGTTTGCCAGTTAGAATATGCTGTTCTTTTGGGGAAAGAGATACAGACCCATGAGATGCTTATGTATTTGTGTGTGTGTGTGTGTGTGTGTGTGTGTGTGTGTGTGTGTGTGTGTGTGTGTGTGTGTATTCATGAGAAATGTTCTTGGTGATTTACTTAGTACTGAGGGTGAATCTTCATGAAGAATCTGTATTATTAATTCTTTCACTAAAAAAGAAATGCTTCTCTGCGTGCTCCTAGCTCTCAACTGTAAACCTAGCTCTTCAGAATGCTGAGATTTTGGGATAACATTGTTTTTTTTTTAAATTTAATTTTATTTTATTTGAGAACATACTGTACAGAGGGGTTTCAATTACATGGGCAGGATAATGCATACATTTCTTACCAAGCATTGCAGCCTCCTCCTTTGTTTACACTTCACCTCCCTTCCCAGCCTCCCTCCTCCCCCTCACCCAATCATACCCCCCCTCTCCTCCCACACCGACATTGTAAAGCTGGTTTTGACATGACATTTTGTACTTCTCATTGTTGCAACAGGTCCACCTGAATCCTTAAACGACTTGTTTGTCCCCATCTCCTCCAAATGTTATACTGACATCAAATATAGTGAAAGCGGGGGTTACACTGTGGGGGAGGGACATACAAAGCAACAAAGAAATAATCTTATAAATGCGTTAGAAACACATGCATGAAAGAAAAGAAAACATTAAAATACATATTTAAGGGTTCGTTTTCCTAACATCACATTATCTGACCTTTTCCGCTTGACTCATACCTATACTAGATATTGCAAATAAGGGAAACCATGGGACCTATGTTTCTTTGGGCCTGGATTACTTCACTTAATATAATTTTTTCCAAACCTTTCCATTTGCTAACAAATGGGGAAATGTCATAGTTTCTGATGGAGGCATAGAATTCCATTGTGTATATATACCACATTTTCTTGATCCATTCATCTACTGAGGGGCATCTGGGTTGGTTCCATATCTTAGCTGTGGTAAATAATGCTGCAATAAACATAGTTGTGCTGGTAGCTTTAGTGTGGTCTTTTTTTGTAATCATTTGGGTAAATGCCCAAAAGTGGGATTGCTGGGTCATAGGGGAGTTCTATGTGAAGTCTTTTGAGGAACCTCCATACTGCTTTCCAAAGTGGTTGAACAAGTTTACATTCCCACCAACAATGAAGTAAGGTTCCTTTCTATCCACATCCCCTCCAGCATCTGTTGTTGTTAGAGTTCTTGATTTTTGCTGTTCTAACTGGAGTGAGGTGATATCTCAATGTTGTTTTGATTTGCATTTCTTTTATGGCTCAGGATGTTGAACATTTCTTCATGTGTCTATTGGCCATCCTTCTTTCTTCTTCAGGAAAGGTTCTCTTTAAGTCTTTCGCCCACTTATTTATTGGGCAGTTGTTTCTTTGAGGATTTGTTGTTGGGTGGTTTAATTTTTTGAGTTCCAAGTATATTTTAGATATGAGACCCTTGTCCGTTGTATGGCTAGTAAAGATATTCTCCCAATCCGTGGGCTTTCTATGGATCTTTCTAGCTATGTCACTTGCCCTGCAGAAGCTCTGCAACCTTATGCAATCCCATTTGTCCAACCTTTCTTTGATTTGTTGTGTTTATGGGTATCTATTCAGAAAATTTCGGCCTGAGCCAAGGAGACCTAGGATTTCTCCTATTCCATCCTGTAATGTTTTCAGTGTCTGCTTTGAGTTCAAGTTCTTTGATCCAAAGTTTGTTCTGGTGCAGGGTGATATATAAGGATCTGGCTTTAGTTTTCTACATGTAGTTAACCAATTTTGCCAGCACCATTTACTGAAGAGCCTATCTTTCTTCCATTGTTTTGTTTTAGCTCCCTTATCGAATATTAGATGGCTATAGGTCTGTAGGTTCATTTCTGGGTTTTCAATTCTATTCCATTGGTCCTGAGGTCTGTTCTTATGCCAATACCAAGCTGTTTTGATTACTATGGCTTTATAGTAGAGTTTGAAATTTGGTAGTGATATTCCTCCAGCAGTATTCTTTCCGTTGAGGAGCGTTTTTGCTATTCGGGGTCTTTTATTGTTCCACATGAATTTTTGGATTGCCTCTTCTATTTCCTTGCAGAATAAGGGTGGAATTTTGATAGGTATTGCGTTGAATTTGTAGATAGCCTTGGGAAGTATTGCCATTTTCACGATGTTAATCTTTCCAATCCAGGAGCATGGGAGGTTTTGCCATTTTTTAAGTTCTGTGTTGATTTCCTTTTTCAAGATTTCAAAGTTTTCATCATAGAGGTCCTTCACTTCTTTGGTTAAGTTAATCGCTAAGTATTTTATTTTTTGTGGGGCTATTACAAATGGAATTGCTTTCCTAATTTCAGCCACACTTTCTCATTGTTGGCATACAGAAAAGCCATTGATTTTGGGGGGTTAATTATATAACCTGCTAGTTTGCCAAAGTTTTGAATCAGCTTGAGTAATTTGGGAGTGGATCTAAGGGATTCTTTAAATACAAGATCGTGTCATCTGCAAAGAGGGAGATTTTTATTTCTTCTTTCACTATTTGGATCCCCTTTATGTCTGCATCTTGTCTTATTGCTGTAGCTAGGCATTCTAATACTAGATTGAAGAGAAGTGGCGAGAGTGGGCATCCTTGTCTTGTTCCTGAGTTAAGAGGAATTGGTTTTAGTTTTTCATCATTAAGTATAATGCTGACTGTAGGTTTGTCATATACAGCCTTTATTGTATTGAGGAATGTTCCATGGATTCCTAATTTTTCCAAAACCTTCATCATAAAGGGATGTTGGATCTTGTCGAATGCTTTTTCTGCGTCTATTGAGATAACCTTGTGGTTCTTATTCTTGCTCCTGTTGATGTGATGAATAATATTAATTGATTTGCGTATTTTGAACCAGCTTTGCATCCCTGAAATGAATCCTGTTTGATCGTGGTGTACGATTTTTTGGATGAATTGTGAGGTCGGTTGGCCAAAATTTTGTTGAGAAGTTTTACATCAATGTTCATCAAAGAAATGGGTCTATAGTTCTCTTTCTTTGATGAGTCCCTGCCTGGTTTTGGGATGAGGGTTATGATGGCTTCATAGAATGTGTTCGGTAGTGAGCTTTCTCTTTCAATTTCATTGAAG
Organism: Dipodomys spectabilis; assembly: GCF_019054845.1. NCBI lineage: Eukaryota > Metazoa > Chordata > Mammalia > Rodentia > Heteromyidae > Dipodomys > Dipodomys spectabilis. Next base: position 9,431,078 of record NW_024870798.1, on the reverse strand, counting down.
AGTTGGAGGAGAATTGGTGTGAGCTCTGCTTTGAAGGCCTTGTAAAATTCGGCTTTAAAACCATCTGGTCCTGGACTTTTCTTAGCTGGGAGGTCTCTTATTGCTGTTTCTATTTCAATGCTTGATATGGGCCGGTTAAGCTAGTTTAACTCAGCTTGGTTTTGTTTTGGCATGTCAATATTTGCTAGGAAGAGGTCCATTTCTGTCCAGTTGTCAAACTGATTAGCATAAAGTTTTGAGAAGTATTCCCTTATAATGTTCTGAATCTTGGTTGTTTCCGTGGTGATGTTTCCATTCTCATCTCTGAGTTTATTAAGTTGGGTGTGTTCTCTTCTTTTTCTGATAAGATTTGCTAAGGGTCTGTCAATTTTGTTAAGTTTTTCGAAGAACCAACTCTTTGTTTTGTTGATTCTTTCTATAGTTTTTTTGGATTCTAGTTCATTTAATTCTGATTTAATTTTGATTATTTCTTTCCGTCTACTGGATTGGGGTTTATCTTGCTGCTCTTTTTCAAGGAGGTTTAGATGTGTCATTAAATTGCTAGTTTCAGATCTCTCCAATTTGTTGATGTAGGAGCTCAGAGCTATAAACTTGCCTCTGAGTACTGCCTTCGCTGTGTCGCAGAGGAGCTGGTAATTTGTATGTTCAATTTTGTTGAATAGCATGAACATTTGAATTTCCTTTCTAATCTCTTCCATGACCCACTCATGATTCAGCAGTGTGGTGTTCAGCCTCCATGTGATACCAGACTTTCTTTGGTGGCTTTTGGTGTTGAGTTCTAATTTTATTCCCTTGTGGTCAGGGAGAATGCATAACTTCAATGTTTCGGAATTTAGACAAGTTTGCTTTGTGGCCTAAAATGTGGTCTACTTTAGAATACGTTCCTTGTGCTGCTGAGAAAAACGTGTATTCTGATGTTGTTGGGTGAAATGTTCGGTAGATGTCTGTTAAGTCTAGTTGATCTATGCAGCTGTTTAGATCTGCAGTTTCTCTTTTGAGTTTTTGCCGAGTTGATCTATCTAGTGGGGAGAGTGGTGTGTTAAAATCCCCAACAATTAATGTCTTTGGATCTATATGAGATTTGAGGGAAAGTAGTGTTTCTTTGATAAATTTGGGTGCTCCATTGTTTGGCGAATAGATATTTAGAATTGTAATATCCTCCTGAAGGAGAGATCCTTTAATTAGTATGTAGCGACCTTCTTTATCTCTTTTCACAAATTTTAATTTGAAGTCTATTTTATCTGATATTAGGATTGCAACTCTCGCCTGTTTATGGGAGCCGTTTGCTTGGTAGATTTTGTTCCAGCCTTTCACATTGAAAATGTGTTTGTTTTTATGGGGAAGATGTGACTTCTGCAGGCAGCAGATAGAAGGGTCTTGTTTTTTAATCCAACTAGACAGTCTATGTCGCTTAATTGGAGAGTTCAGTCCGTTAACGTTAAGAGATAAGACTGAGAGGTATTTGGGAGTTCCTGCCATGTTATTTACCTTCTTGGGGGCTGCGAAAACTGGGTTCTTCTTATGGTTCTTGGATTTGTAGGACATCTTTAAGAATCTTTTGTAGGGCTGGTTTGGTGGAGATGTATTGTTTCAATTTTTCTTTGCTATGGAAGGTTTTTATTTGGCCTTCAGTTATGAAGGAGAGTTTAGCTGGGTACAGTATTCTTGGTTGATAGTTGTTTGTTTTTAGGGCATGGCATACATCATTCCAGGCTCTTCTTGCTTTGATTGTCTCTGCTGAGAAATCTGAGGTGATTCTAATTGGTTTCCCTTTATAGGTCATTACCCTTTTCTCCTTGACAGCTTTAAGGATCTTTTAATTGTTCTGAGTTGATCCTGTGTGAATTATAATGTGACAGTGGGATGTCCTATCCTAGTCTGGTCTATTTGGGGTTCTAAAGGCTTCTTGTATCTGAATAGGCTTATCTTTTTGTATGTTTGCGAAGTTCTCTGCTAGGATCCTGTTAAACAAATTTCCTAGACCATTAACTTCTGTTTCTAGGTGCTCCTCTACACCCATTATCCTTAGATTAGGCCTTCTGATGGTGTCTTCCAGGAGTTGGACAGATCTATCATATTTCTTGGACTTGTCTTGGATGGTTGTATGTTCTTTCTCTATAATATCTAGACCGTCTTCAATCCCTTAGATTCGATCTTCTGCATGGTCTAATCTGCTGTCAAGACTCTCTACTTTGTTTTTTATCTCTTTTCCTTCTAATTGGTCAGCTTTGATGGCTTCAAGTTCTTTGTTGAAGCTCTGTTTTAGGTCTTGTATGAATTTCTTTACTTCCTTAATTTGGTGTTCAGTGTTTGTCCTCAAAGCACTTAGTTGATTGATTATGGTTTCTTTGGACTCCCATTCCTTCTGTTGGGTTCCATTCAGCATTCCCTTTTTCTTCTCTCTGACTTCCTTCAGCTCTTTGTTAATGGATTCCATGAATGCCTTTAGTGATCTTTGTGTGTTCTCTACCTGGTCTCTCAATTCCTGTATTACTCTTTGCTTAGCTTCCTCCCGTTCGTGGGATTCCTGCAGATCTCTTTGAGTGTTCTCATCCTGCTCATGCCATTCCTCCCTTTCTCTTTGAGTATTCTCAAGTTGTTCACGCAAATCCTGTATCAGTTTTTGATTAGCTTCCTCACGCTTATGATATTGCTGTATAAACTTCTGGGATGCCTCCTCTCTCTCCCTATCACGCTCATACAGAATCCTTTGTACGTTGTCAAACTTCTCATTTATCATGTTTGCCAGCAGTGTTTGTAGAGCATTTTGGGAACTATCCTCTGGATTATTCATTATCTTTTCTAACCCCTGATTATCAAGATTGGGAATTGAGGTACCCGAATTTGCCATTTTTCTTGTGTTTTTCTGGCTTACTCTGCCCATTTGAGATGAAGATAGCACCAGTTTTGTGCTAGAACACTATCTTAAGGCAACCATCTATTCAACATCAAACAACTATATGTTAAAGGACTTCAAACCGCAGAGAAGAATTTGGAAAACCAGAAATTATTAGGGTTAAGGAGAGATGTGGGTAAAAAATAGGAATAGATTGTTGTGGGGAGGCACAGGGAGAGTTAACTATGTCCTAATCACAGTGCAGGAAATAGGTTGGGTAGGATGCAAGTAGAGAGAGAGAGAAAAAGAAGAAAGGGAAAGGGGAATGAAAAGAGACCAGAAAAAAATAGAAACGGAAAAATTAATGTTATTATAGAGATTAAAAGACCATCTATTTAGAGATGAATGTGAATATATAGAGAGAAAGGGAGGGACATAGAGAAGATGTGAAAAACTTTAAAAAAATGCTTAAGATATTATATAGGTATAAAGAGGTAGTACTGCTATTAATGAATTTAAGTCTCAGAGGTTTTGAATTGAGTAGTAAGTTTGTGGATTAAGTGTGTACACAATGGGGGATAGGGTCTACTAGTTAACTACGGGTTTATCTGAGGATGTGCAGGACAAGAGTTAAGTCACATAAAGAAGAACAAAAGAGAGGAAAAGGTGGAAAGGATAGGAAAGGGAGAAGAAAAGATCAGAAGTTCAGTAGAGCTAGACAAAAAACAAAAAGATAATTAAGAAAGAAAGAAAAAGAGAAAGAAGACAAGAAAAGAAAGGAAAACACACATTCACGTTTTCCTAAAATATAAATTATAAGAGGAGAAAAAAAAGTTACTGGAAAACAATTATTTTTTCAGAAGGGGCAAAAATTAAAGATTAATAAAAGTTTTAGAAAAGGAAATAATTTTTTTTATATATATAAGGTAACAAAAAACAAAAAAAAGAAGAAGAAGAAGAAAAAAAAAGTTCTTTGATTTTTTTGGGGGGGGGGAGGGGTTGGAAGAATCCTGTATCTCCCTTTTGTCTGTAACCAGCCTCTTGTTGGAGTCTCTGGTCAGCTTGAGGTCCTGTGGTTTGATTGGTTTCTTAAGTCAGTTTGTTGGAACAGGCAGAAAAATTCTCTGCTTTACCCAAGATTTTGAGATCCCGCTCCCAGGTTAGTTTACTGGGAGGGTGATCTGCTTTGAGAATCACAAAAGAGGGGGATGCAGTGATGAGGCTAAGTTCTGGGTAGAGTTGAGGCCTTTCAACAAACCGTAGCTTTTCCCTGGGGCTATTTTTTGAAAAAACTCACAGCGCCCAGCCTGGAGCCATTCTCAGGGTTTCTGTTTTTCAATTGATTGTGGTGGCTGCTAGAGGGATGGGCAGCCTCTGGCTCTAGTTACCCAGTGAGGAGAGCCACTCCAATGGCTGGCGCCTGAGCTGGGTGACTTTTCCCTGGATGGAGCTGAGTTTGGCAGGTCACTTCGCCGTTAAGTTCTTGTGACCTGCTAAATGACTCTCTTTATTCCAAGGCCTGAGCTGGAGCTAGCAGCTCCTCCGAGCTTTGTCGGTATCCAAGATGGAGATAACTGGTGCTGGGGAGGGATTAGTGGCCTTCCCTCCTCTGCTCCCTGAGAAGGAGTGAGGACGTCGGGCTTCTACTCACGCCGAGTCTTGGATCCTGGGTCGTCTCTGGTCTGCAAACTGCAGGATGAAGATGTCCGCTCCTTGTCGGTTCTTGCTGGTGTTGAGTAGAATCCGCTCGTTCTCTGCGTCAGGCTCCTTCGTCCCGGATGACCCCGCGGCGGTGGTCGCCACCGCGACCCTGCCGCCACAGCGGCAGCTGCTGGCAATCACTCAGATGTGTCTCCTTGGCTTCCCCTCTCTTGACTAACTCTCTGTCCTGTGATGGCACACTTGGTGTGATTCTCTGGCTTAGGACTGTTCACTGGAACTCTAAAACTGCTTTCTATGCGAGAGCTTGTTCAGATTCCAGCTTCTTCTCCGCCATCTTCCCGGAACTCCTCGGGTAACATTGTTAATCCACGTGAGCCAGGAAAAGTCCATGACACTCTGATCTCCATTTAATCACCAAAAAGTCAAAAGTCTAGCTGTGGCTTAAGTAATAGAGTAATATTATTGAGGAAAAATATAGAAATAGCACCTAGACTCTTTTTAAGGCTCAGGACCAGCACTTGTACAAAATCTCCAGATAGCACTTGTGATATTACAATGAGCTCTTGTGCTATTACAAGTCACCATTATGTCTAATGGATTATCTCTACAGGACAGTTGCAGTAAAAAAAATCTTGTATTTCTTCATAAGATATGTTCATTCTGGACCAGCTTTATGCCCCATTTTTCTCTCTGGAATGATGTCTTGATTTTGAAATAGAGGAAAAATTCAGTGAAGAATATGGTCTCTGTATCCCTCCCTTATCAATTGTTAACATGATCACTTTTTTTATTTTTTGGCAGTCTTGGGGAATGAACTCAGGTCCTGGCCACTGTCACTGAGCTGCTCCTTTGCACAAGACTAGCACCCTATGCACAGCGTCACTTCTGGCTCTTTCTGTTTATGTGGTACTGAGTAATTGAACCCATGGCTTCATGCATGCTGGGCAAGCACTGTACCACTGAGCCACATTCCCAGCCACATGTTCTCTTTCTAAAATATGTCTTTTTATTTGTGTATTTATTTTTTATTTTGAGAATACCGTACAGAGGAGTTACAATTAAATGGACAAGGTAACGAGTGCATTTCTCATCAAGCACTGTTGCCCCCTCATTGTTTCTAACATGTTTACCTCTGTTCCATCTCTGAAGCCACTGCCACTGCTCTTGAATATATCCTCAGTTTTACTCCTACTTTTCATATCCTATAAATGCCGAATTATTTTCCACTCAATCCACGGAATTAGCTTTCATTTTCTTAAATTTCAGACCTCATTGGCTAAAATCAAACATTAACTCAACATTATCAGTGTCTGAAATTGAAGACACTTAGAATAATAAACAGTTTTTTCAATTTTTTTTCAGTTATACGCTTGAATTTTAGACCTCGTGCACTGTCCTTCAGCTCTTCAGCTCAAGGCAAGTCCTCTAACACTTGAGCCACAGTGCCACTTCCAGTTTTCTGAGTTTATTGGGGATAATAGTCTCTCAGCCTTTCCTGCAGGGTTGGCTTTGAACTGACAGCCTCAGATCTCATCCTACTGAGTAGCTAGGATTACAGGAATGAGCCACCAGTTCCCATCTAATAAATAGCTTTTCATGTGTATCAGGTGATACACAACAACTCAGACCCTTGGGAAGTCTTTTATCTTCCAGTCTGGGCAGGATCTAAACCTACAATATACTCTGGTAGATAACAAAATTAAAGAGATTCTACAAATGTAATTAGTTCCCACAAGAGTTGGATATGAGTTATTTCCAAGGTGTGAGTGCAAATTAAGGGTTTTCTAGAGGTCAGAGATGTCAACAGAATGAATCAAGCAGTAAGGAGAATATGTTTGTCCAGAAAGTATAGGGGTGCCTAAGAGCTGACAACAGTGTTTGTATGATAGGTGACCAGAAAGCAGAAACCACAGTCTCACAACCACAGGACCTAAACCCAACCAGGCATCCTTTAATCTTGAAGAGATCCCCACATTCCATGATAGACTATAGCTTTTTGGCCCCCTGCTAGAAACTGAGAAGCTGCTATAGACAAACCACACCCATACTACCAGCCCAAACTGCTAACCTAAAATAGTTGGTATTTGATGGACGCACAAATAAATATGTGGTAATTTGCCACAGAACATGACAAAATAAATGCATCTCTCAGAGTGCTGGTGCCTCATACCTGTAACCCCAGCTACATAGGAGACTGAGATCTGAGGATCCAGATTCAAAGGGATCTCAAGCAGCAATATCTGTGATATTCATATTGCCAATAAATAACAAAAACCTGGAAATGGTGGTATGGCTTAAGAAGTAGGGAAACAGCCTTAAGGGAAAAGATAAGTAAAGCACAAGACCCTAAATAGAAACTCCAATACAAGCACTTACACATACACACAAAAAAAAAAACACAAAAAAGAATAGAAAAATGAAAACATTTGTTGAAGACCACCTGGTATTTTCTGCGCTCTGTGTAAAACTCTAACATCTCTCAATTTTTTTCCTTGTGTGAAGTAATTTATTATATTTTATAACTCCAACATCAAGATATCTAACTACACAACTACACAAATGTGTTGGCCACACATTTTTCTATATATGATATTGTAATTGTTACTGCAAACAAAGTACCTTTTCTACTAATTTAATCTACTTAATTGCAGAAACTGGATTTGTATCTTAGTTGAAATTAAACTTAAACCTTTTAACTCATCAAAAGGGAAAAGTTATGCTGTATCTTCAGGTACATTCGTATCTGTCACGTTTCCTACAAATGAAATTAATAGATTGCATCACTTAAAATTCTTATATCCCAAATCAATACAAGACTCTGATTAAAACTAAAAAAATTAAAGTGTTTTCTATTCCTGTTTCATTTGGACAAATTACTTAAAGATATCTTTGGACTTCCATAGAGATATTATATCCAAAATTCATCTATATCATAGAAAAAAGTTCACAAAAGGTTATCTATAACTCACATAGATGTTGCTCAATTCACTAGAGCAAAAGAACTATAAATTCTAACCTACATATATAAACATCCCATAATAATTTCTAGAAAATTCCATTTTTCTTTGAAAAATGCTGGCTGCCAACAAACTCACTAATGGTGAGAAGAGAAAAAGAAGGCGTGCAATGGCTGACATTTTACAAAAGCCTTATTTACATGTGGGTACACAGAAAGACATGCAATGTTCAGGTTTACCTGGAAAGAAAAGGAACTCATCATAATAAGAGAGAAAAACCCTTTGGAGGAACTACACATAACTGCACTTTAGCTTCTTTGCTCATGCCTGGTGCTCTACCACTTGAACCACACTCCACTTTGGGCTTTTTAATCATGAATTGAACACAAGAGCATCATGATCTTTCCTTGCTTTGAACCTTGATCCACAGATCTCAACCTCCTGAATAGCCAAAATTACAGGAATGAGCCTTCAATGCTGGCATTAGTGACAGACCAACACACTGATTTCAAGCTCCAACACCAGCACAAAATCCAAAACCACAATCAAACTTGATAGCCAATAAATATACTAATGTTATATTAAACCAATATAATGAAAGGTGGAGAAATGTGAAGGACATCAGAAAATGATTAAACATTATTAGCTTTTCTGATTTTTAAAAACTTAAAATTACTTTCTTAAAATGTAAAATAAGTACAGAAGACCCCTGGTACCAAGGTGTATGTTTCAAATTAGATAGCTGATGAAAACAAACTGAGAATGCTGAGGAAAACAAAGAATTTTAGAATTCAGTGATTACTACACAGAAAATATACCTGAGAATCTGTGCTTTGAAAAAGTTTCAATTAGGCTAAGTTAATGACACAAAAACATTGTTCTTCTCATTAATGCTCCTCATAAAACAGGTCTACTTTATTCTCTTTATCTAGGAATGGTCTGAATGTTTGATTCACTTTTCCCAAAATGAGACTAAAGACATTCAGTCTTACAAAACTCCAAATTTTGTATCTTAGTACTGAAATTAAGTATATCAAGTATCTTCTTTGTGTTGGGAGTATCATAATAACTTTTAACTTGTTCTTTTATCTTTGAGGCTGGGGGGGTGTATTTTGACAAAAGAGGACAAGGAAACTCTGGAGGCTGAGATCTGAGGAACATGGTTGAAAACCAGCTCAGACAGGAAAAAGAGAGACTCTTGTCTCCAACTGAAAAACAAAAAGCTGAAAGATGTGGCTCAAGTGGGAAGGTGCTAACCTTGAGCAAGCAAAAACAAAAGGGGGTGGGGAGAGAGGAGAGCACCCAGGGCCAAACTTCAACCTCAAAGACCGTCACACATATACACACATAACTCTGACAACAATTCAAATTAACATCATCTGAACTGCCTAATGGGAAGTGTGCATGAGAATTTAAAAATATTTCCATTTTTAAGAAATACATTTTTAAAAAAGATATACATTAGCATTTTCAATTATGGTTAAAATTTTACATGGTTGCCAAGTTTCGGTGGCTCACACCTGTAATCCTAGCTACTCATGAGGCTGAGATATGAAATTGTGGTGCAAATACAGCCCATGCTGAAAAGTCCTTGGGACTCTTATCACCTGAAAGTTGGAAGTGGAGCTCTGGCTTAAGCGGTAGAACACCAGCCTTGGGCTGAATCACTGAGAGACAGCGCCTAGGCACAGAGTTCAATCCTCATGACCAAAATTCAATTTTTTTTTATATGGTCAAAACACAGGTAAAAATTCTGGGAATATATTGGCTGGCATACTTCATTCTGCCTTAAGCAAAAGAACTTTGTCTTTGGATTTATTATAAGATGATTATTGCCATAGCATCACTTTAGCTCAAGTTATAGTGTTTGGCATAAAAGAGGAGGCTTTGTGGTCAACATATGAAAATTTATCTTAAATCATCAATACAACTGAATTGATCTCTTTTGTGGTGAAGTTCTTCACATCATTCAATGTTAAGTTGTCTAGGATGATACATACATTCACTCACAACCTTTCAACAAATCTAAGGAGTCAGACTGAGCATGGTAGATAATGCTAGTATGGAATGTAGTATGCAAGGTGGAAAAGGAGAAAACTGGGGGTAGCTTCAGACCACAGCAACTCACTTGTGTTGAACTTATTTGCCCCATGAGTTGATGTTGAAGGCATCACCACTAAGTTTCCAAGGTTATACTGTAGGGCAAGCCCTTCCCCTCAACAACTATATAGTGAGGGAAAGTCTGTCTTATCAGTTTCTACCAACATATCTGTTTCTAGACTATGACTGTATCTAACTAGATTCTTCAAAACCTAAAAATTTGAAACAGTCCAATACACTGGAATAAACCATTTTTTCTATCCTACACTCAGATGTAGGGAGAATTTAAAAAGATGTTCAGGGGCTGGTTTATAGTTCATTGAGAGTTTTTGACTAGCTAATGAAACATCCTGGGTTCAATACTCATTAATACAAAAGGAGATACAAAATCAGCTTAAAGTCCAGAAAGTGGAAAGTAACTGAAGTAAAACTCCTGAAACACGGACCAACTCTCCTGGTATGTGTTAAGAAAAGAAGAAGAAGAAAAGCCACCCCTGGCACCTGCCATAGCTACCAAGTGTGTTATACCTGGACCCATCAAATCTCAGGTAATCAAAACTGAAGAAACAAAACCATAAAGACTATGGTTTACTGCAGGGTATTGAAGGATGAGGGAGGGAAAATGGGGAGAAGGAACCCTGGTAATGGCAGCAGCCATATAAGTAAAACAGTGAATGACATTATCTTGAGTAGAACTTGGAGAGATGCACATGGGACACAGGAGAAATTACATTGACACCCTACTGCACTACAAGTTAAAATGAACCTTTGCAAGCTAATACCTCAGTTTATGGATATATATTCAGTCAGAATGTGTATACAGATATATGCACATAGTCCATATGTGTACACAGATCACTTCCAAAAATAGGAAGAAAGTAATACCACAGAGGATAAACAGTTCAAACTGAACAGTGTGTTGGTCCCAGCTAATACGTCAAAACGTGGATTCTTTACCTCCCTTCCTTGCATTCTTTGGATATGGTTATGATGTATATGGCTTGGAAGTTAACTAAAGATAACTACTGCTTGGCAGAGGAGCCTTATTTTTTATTATGGCAGCTTGCCATAATTGATCTCCCCTTCCTGGATGAATGATCAAATGATTAAATAATAATGATAGCATCCTTAAACATAAAGCCTGGCTGCTTTGACTGACATCTTCCTCCATGTAGCTCTCACCATTCAAGCATAAGATATTTGGTAATACATTGTTAGGTTGAGTCTTAGTTGCCTTCATTCAGTCATCTTTATATATATCCAATGGTTGTTTGATTTGTCTTTTGTTTTGTTGTTTGAGTTTTTGTTCACCCTTCCTGCTCCATGCCTCCATTTTCAAATGATTTATAACTGAAGTTAAGTAAAACATTAAGTCCTTAGAATTGTCCAAAGGTGGAAGGAAATATTAATGTGAATGCACATACAAAATAACCTTAATCCTCCTTTTGTTTCCTACAGGGAGAAGGCTGGTGGGGATCTATTTACCTTGCAAGGTGGCATCTGGCCATGGTACCTGCACCTGGACTGACAGGGACCAGGAAAATGGAGAACTAGGAGGTGAAGAATAATAGGCCCTTGGGCAGGGAATTTTTGTAGGCCCTAGAAGCTGTGTTCCAGTCCCAGTTTTGGAACAAAAAACTGTTAAAGAAAAGAAAGGAAAAAAACAGAAAGGAAAAGGAAAAAGAAGGACCTATTGCTTGAGTGCATTTTATACATTAACTATAACTATGCCTCATGGGTATGGGTGATATGAATCTGTTACCCCAGATGTGTCCCATTCTATCAATTGGTCTTCGCTATAAACCTCTTCCCAGGGCACCAGAGAGTTTTGCCCCTGCCAGGTGAATAGTTAGATGGAGTCTCTTTCCTTTAGTCTAGATTGTGGGGCATGGGGACTCTAACAAGCTAGGCTTACCCCCGACAGAGCACAGATGAGCATAGCACACAGCACATGGAGAGAGCCATACTGGAGAGCACTGTTTCCAGTTAAGTGGACCCAACCCCTCTTCTTGCTCCCCTATCCACTCCTCCACTTTGCTAGGTTCCTTGTCCATTACCTCACTTTCCCATCATACCACCACTGCCCCCATCAACTGGCCCATCGCCAACCCTTGTTTCCCCAGCCTACCACCGTGGTAAGCTGTGCCTACTATAGGCTATGTGCCTTACTACCCTGTTCTGAATCAGTCCCCTTCTTGAGGTCAGACACCCCCTCAAGAACCTACTCATTCTCCTGTCCCTCCCCTCTCACAGCCACAACGTTTAGCTCCACCCCCACCTTTATGGCCCCACCCCTTCTAGCCCTAACCCTTATGGCCCCAGTGCTGTCCCGGTACTGCCTGCCCAAACCTCCGGTGGGAACACAGGAGTGGGAAGGGGAATGTGCATATGCCCATCACTTACTACATAATGCCTGGTGCCAGAATGTTCCAAACATGAGCTATGGCTGCTGCAGAGAAGGAAAGCTCAGGTCAGAGTCTTCCTCTCCTCCCTACGTGGCTAAGCCTGGACAGCCACAGGGCTCTCTGGTTTCCCTGAGTTCACTGGTGGTTGTGGGGCTGGAGATGCAGTCCTCGCCTCCATCTCCTCAACCAGTGCTGTGCCTTCCTGAGGGATCTTTGGCTTCACTGTGTGGACCTCCAACTTTCTACGCAGTGTGGGCCCAGCTGCCAGCACTATACCATGATGAAACCGATTTTAAGAGGCCCCCTCCCTAAACCCCTCTATTTTCCATTTTCTTCTCTGTTCTCCTATGGGAGCCTCCCATCTCAGCGCGGTTTCAACTGAAATGTGCCATCCCCTCTTCCTGGGGCCCAAAATCCCTTCCCAGGCTCCTCCTTCCACCACCACCCGGTTCCCCCACCCCCTGCCCCTCAACACATGGGCCAACCCTGTCCTGTTCCCTGATCCTCCAGTGTCCCACAAACCTTTGTTGGGTTAGGGATGTTGGGACTCAGCTGCCAAAGACAATCCTAGAAGACCCAGTTTCAAGGATACGGGGCCCCACTCCCCCCAATATCCTCCTCTCCACCCCTGATGGTCTGAACCTAACTCTCAACTCGGCCCCTCCTCTCTCAGTGTAGGAAGATTCATTGGTGAGGGGAAGAACCTCCTCTATCGAAGGAAGATAGGGGCTTAGAGTTCACCCCCATCCCCTCTTGGTCATGCCTTCAGTAGTCACCGGTTGTTATGAAGCAACTTCCAGAGGCATTGCAGCTGTATGACATAAGTGGGTGCCCTTCCACTCTACCATTGAGGGAACAAATTGCTGGTGAGGGATTGAGTGCATGTATACATATGTTTACTGGAATGCATGCAGGTTGTGCCAGAGTGGCCAGACAGGTGCTACATTGGACCCAGGAGAAGGAAGGCCAGGTCTTGCAGACTGTCCCAAGGTGGAGCCAAGTTACCTGTTCTCCACTTTGTGGACTGCCATCTTGTTGGTTCCTCCCAGTAGTCCCATGTACTGTTATCCCAATTACCCCATTTTTGCGGCAAGTGCGCCTTCTTCCTCATTTCTGAGAAACAATTCCTGGGTGAGGTTTTGTCGGTATGTGATTGTAACTGTGCATTCCCAAGTTTGAGGTACACACATTTGCCTCTTCCTGTTAAATTGTGGTTCCAAGGGAAGGAAGACCATACACAGAGTATTTCAGGAGTCCCTTCCAGGCTATAGACTTCATTGCCCTGGGTTATGTGCTTAGAGCCTGCAATGATTCTGTCCTTCCAAACCAGTGCTTAACCTGCTACAGAGCATGATGAACAGCTTTTCCTCACTTTTTTAAATACTGTATAGAGGGGTTACAATTACATGAGAAAGGTAATGAATACATTTCTTAAAAAGCATTGTTGCCCCCTCCTTTTTTCCCCCTACCATCCCTTTCCTCTCATTTCCACAACTACAAATCCCCAGCCCCTGCCTAAATTGTAAAGATTATTTTTCAACATAGTGTTTTGTACAACTCATTGTTACAATGGGTCAAACTGTATCCCTATTTAAACATTGTGTTTTTACCCTTCCCCTCTCCAAATTATACCCACATCAAATAGAGTGAAAGGGGATATACCATGGAGGAGGGACATACAAAGCAACCAAAAAATCACATGGTACCTTACAGATACATTAGAAACAATAGCATTAAGAGAAGAAAAACAACTTGTCTCCCTATCTTGGGGTTCATTTCACTTACCTTCTTATCAGGTCATATGAACATAGCTTTTGATGTTTTCTACTTGTCCTACACATATACTAGTTATTGTAAATAAGGGAAACCATGGGAGCTATGTTTCTTTGGGCCTGGCTTACTTCACTTAATATAATTTTTTTCCCAAATGATTCCCTTTCCTAACAAATTGGGCTATGAGGGGCTGGGAAGGTGGCTCAGTGGTAGAGTGCTTGCCTTGCATTCATGAGGCCCTGGGTTCGATTCCTCAGCAACACATAAGCAGAAAAAAAGCAGGAAGTGGCATTATGGCTCAAGTGGTAGAGCGCTAGCCTTGAGCTAATAGCTGAGGTACAGCCCCCAGGCCCAGAGTTCAGGCCCATGACTGGACCCAACAACAAAAACAAAAGCAACAACAACAACAGCAACAACAACAAACAATTTGGGCTATGTCATTCTTCCTGATGGAGGCATAGGATTCCATTGTATACATATACCTCATTTTCTTGATCCATTCTTCTACTGAAGGGCACCTGGGCTGCTTCCATATCTTACCTATGGTAAAAAATGCTGTGATAGGGCTGGGAAGGGGCTCTGTGGTAGAGCACTTGCCTTACATGCATGAGGCCCTGGGTTTGATTCCTCAGTACCACATAAGCAAAAAGAAAAAAGCCGGAAGTGGCGCTATGGCTCAAGTGGTAGAGTGCTAGCCTTGAGTTGAATAGCCGAGGGGCAGTGCTCAGGCCCAGAGTTCAGGTCCCACGACTGGCAATCCCCCAAAAAATGTTCTGATAAATATCGTTGTGCTGCTAACCTTAGTATGGCCTTATATGTGATCGTTTGGGTAAATGCCCAAAAGTGGGATTGCTGGGTCTTAGGGGAGCACTATGTGGAGTCTTTTAAGGAGCCTCCGTGTTACTTTCTAAAGTGGTTGAACAAGTTTACAATCCCACCAACAATGCAGTAGGGTTCCCACCTGGAACATCCACTCCAGAATCTGTTATTAGTGTTCTTTTTTATATTAATAAGTTCCTTAGATTGTGAAAATACAGTACAGAGGGGTAACAATGACATGAGCAAGGTAATGAGTACATTTCTTATCAAGCATTGTTGTCTCCTCCTTTGTTTCCCCTTACCATTCCTTTCTTACCATCTCTCCTCCGGGTCCTCCAAAGTTGTAAAGTTCGTTTTTAGAGATACCATCTTGTACACCACATTGTAGGAATGGATCCACCTATATCCCTATTTAAACAGTTTTTTTAACCTTCCCATCCACAAATTTTACCAACATCAACTACAGGGAAAAGAGAGTTTATACCATGGGGGAGGGAAATACAAAAAAAAGAAATGATCTTATAAATATGTTAGAAACAATAGCAAGAAAAACCATTTGAGTCCTTATCTTGGGGTTCATTTAGCCTAACGTCAACTTGTCAGATGGCTTCTGCTTGTCTCAGACATATATTACTTGTTGCAAATAAGGGAAATCATTGGACCTATGTTTCTTTGGACCTGGCTTCCTTCACTTAATATAATTTTTTCCAAGTCTTTCAATTTCCTAAAAAATGAGGCAATTGTTGGAGGGAGAGTAAACTTGTTCAACCAGTTTGGAAAGTAGTATTGAGGTTCCTCAGAAGACTCCACATAGAGCTTCCCTATGACCCAGCAATCCCACATTGGGCATTTACCTGAATGATCACAAACAAGACCATACTAAAGCTACCAGACCAAGTATGTTTATTGCAACATTATTTACCATAGCTAAGATATGGAACCAGCCAAGATGCTCCTCAGTAGATGAATGGATCAAGAAAATGTGAATGGAATTCTATGCCTCCATCAGAGATCTTCATTATAGCAATTCTAACTGGGGTGAGGTGTGTTATTTCCTCTTTAGAGAAGCTTCTCTTTAAGTCTTTAGGCCACTTATTTATTGGGCAATTGTTTCTTTTAGTATTTGTTGTTGGGCGATTTAATTATTTGAGCGCCAAGTATATTTTAGATATGAGATCCTTACCAGTTGTGTGGATAGTTAAGATCTTCTCCCAGTACATGGGCTTCCTATTGATCTTGTTAGCTATGTGTTCTGCCATTTAGAATCTGTACAGCTTCATGCAATCCCATTTGTGCAACCTTTCTTTGATTTGTTGTGTTTCAGGATCTCTATTAAGAAAAATTTGACCTATGCCAAGAAGACCTAGGGTTTCTCCTATTCTGTATTTTAATTTTTTTAGTTTGTCTGCTCTGACTCCTAGGTCTTTGATACATTTGGAGGTGATTCGCTTGCAGAGTGATATATTCAGATATAACTTTAGTTTTGTACAGGTGATTAACCAATTTTGCCATTTATTGAGGATGCTGTCTTTCTTGCATTCTATTTTTTAGCTCTCTCATGGAAGATTAGGTGGCTAAAATTCTGTGTGTTCATTTCTGAATTTTCAATTCTATTCCATTGTTCCTGAGGTCTCTTCTTGTGCCACTACCACACTGTTATGATTACTATGGCTTTGTAGTAGAATTGGTAATTTGCTATTGATATTCTTCCAGCACTGTTTTATTCTGTTAAGGATTGTTTTTCTATGCACAGTATTTTATTGTTCCATATGAATTTTTGGATTACCTTTTCTATTCCCTTGAAGAATAAGGTTGGAATATTGACAGGTATCACATTGAATTTGTAGATACCCTTGGGAAGTATGGCTATTTTCACGATATTAATCCTTCTGATCCAGGAGCAAGAGAGGATTTCCACTTTCTAAGTTCTGTTTTGATTTCCTTTTTCAGGTTTATATAATTTTCATCTTAGTGGTCCTTCACTTTTTAAGTTAACTCCTAGGTATTTTATTTTTTGTGGGCTTATTACAAAGGAGTTGCTTTCTTAATTTCTGCTGTGCTCTACTCATTGTTGGCATACAGAAAAACTATTGATTTTTGAGGGTTAATTTTATACCCTGCTTCTTTGCCAAATTTTCGAAGCAGCTCGAGTAATTTGGGAGTAGAGTCCATGGGATTATTTAAATACAAGATTATATCATCTGCAAAGAGAGAGAGTTTTACTTTGTCTTTCACTATTTGGATACCTTTTATGTTTGCTTCTTGTCTTATTGCTGTAGCTAGGCATTCTAATAATGAATTGAAGAGAAGTGGAGAGTGGACATCCTTGTCTTGTTCCTGAGTTAAGAGGAAATAGCTTTAGTTTTTCGCCATTATGTATAATGCTTTCTCTCAGTTTGTCATATACAGCCTTTATTGTATTGAGGAATGTTCCACGGATTCCTAATTTTTCCAAAGCCTTCATCATAAAGAGGTGTTGAATCTTGTCAAATGCTTTTTCTGCATCTATTGAGATAACCATGTGATTCTTATCCTTGCCCTTATTGATGTGATGAATTACATTTATTGATTTGTGTATGTTGAACCACCTTTACATCCTTGAAATGAATAATCCTGTTTGATCGTGGTGTATGATATTTTTGATGAATTTTTGAAGTTGATTGGCCAAGATTATATTGAGTAGTTTTGCATTGATGTTCATCAAATAGTAGGTCTATAGTTCTCTTTCTTTGATGAGTCCCTGCCTGGTTTTAGGATGAGGGTCATAATGGCTTTTTTTATTATAAAGGTACTCTACAGAGGGGTTACAATTACATGAGTAAGGTAATGAGTACATATCCTATCGAACATTGTTACCCCCTCCTTTGTTTTTACCCTATTATCCCTTTCCCCCTTACCTCACCAACTCCTCCCTTCCCCCCACACTCAAAGATATAAAGTTCATTTTCTTGTAC
Organism: Dipodomys spectabilis; assembly: GCF_019054845.1. Taxonomy (NCBI): domain Eukaryota; kingdom Metazoa; phylum Chordata; class Mammalia; order Rodentia; family Heteromyidae; genus Dipodomys; species Dipodomys spectabilis. The sequence continues at coordinate 9,413,572 of NW_024870798.1, read as the reverse complement.
ATCTCATTGGTATAATGGTTAAACTTGTAACCTTATTTCAATATTTTGGTACTTTTCTTCCCCTTCCTAAATTTAAAAAAAAAATGTATATATAAGATGTAGGGGGTTGTACTAATCTTTCTTCACCTTGGGAACTCCCTGATTCCTCGTCCTAGTTGGCCCAGGTGCATATATCATCTGTCTTTGTTTTTTTTTTTTTCAAGGTAAGTGGTTCCTCTTCCTTCCTCAAATGTAGGAACACAATTTTAGCACAGGGATTGTGGGGTGTGTCTTTGGCGTTAAGAGAACATCGTTTTCTTTCTCTTGCTGTCACTTACTGAACAAAAGATTTTATGTTGTAATATACACAAATTTGTTGATATTTTCCTATATATATATATATATATATATATATATTTCCTTTGTGAAATAAATTTTCATTCTTAAAACACTCACTTAGTATTCTTTAAACGTCCATGGGATGCTTTCTACCTTTGTGTCCTTATTTGTTTTTAGGAATTGTTTGCAAAGGCTTTAAGTCGTGGTATACTTGGTATTTATTCATATAGATAGCTAGCTATCCTAGTGGCTGTTTATTGCATAATCTAGTGTCTGATATCAAGTTCCCTCTTACTTTTGGTCCTTATTTCTCTACTATTTTCTTATTGCGTTTCTTCAGCGTTAATATCAGACTGTCTTGATTACTATGCTTCAGTGTGACAAATCTTCATTTCAGGTGGGATGTGTCCCCACTTGTTCTTCCTCATTCTTTGCGTCTTTGATCTTTCACAATCCCTCCCCTCCTCTAGTGTTGGAGACCAAACCCAGGTCTTCTGCATGGATGCCAAGTTCTCTACGAGTGAGCTACATGCTCACCCAGCTCTTAATTATTTGAAACAGCAGTCACTGGGTCCATGTGGGGATTTTTTAAGTTTCCCTCTAGAATTAGGGTCTCTTTACTTACGATCCCTGACTTTGGTCACAGAATGAGAATTTCCAGAGAAATCACTATGGCAAGAAAAGTTGGCATAGTTTTATTGAGTAAGCAAGCAAACAATCAGCAGCGGACAGACAGAGGCACACTCCGTATGTGGGTGCTGTCACAGAGAGAAGCATAGAGCTGTTTGACATCAGGGGAGTTTTTCTGAAAAAGCAAGGTCTGTCATAAAGTCATGCAGATGCTTGTTTATCTTTGCTTTTTGTCATTCCTGGTGTTACACCTTTTGAGTTCTTGATTATTTATTTGGTGACTCACTCTTTAGTATATTTCTTCTAGGAAAAAAACACATTTTGCCATACAACAGATATTTGTCCTTAAGATGAGGAGTGCATCCTCTTGATTCTCAGGCTGTATTTAGAAGCAAAGAAGATGTGCTTGCATGTTTCTAAATGTCTTGTTTCTTTTTGAGTTCCTGTCTACCATTCCTCAAGGCTTATTTTTCCTAACTGATGATGCCTCCAATCTATACAAATTGCTGTGAAGACTTATGATAGTATTGCATTGAATGTATAGATGGTTTTGATGGAAATTAATACCTACTTGATGCTGTGTATTACTGTTCACAATTGAGCCATGGTTCTCCTTTTAGCTCTATTTCAATTATTTTTGCAAGTTTTAATTTTCTTTACAACGTATGATGTGTTTTGTTAGATAGTTCTTTGTGTGCTTTTATTGGCTTGTTTTGGTATGAACAACACTGGGGATTGAACTCATACCTCGTTTATGGGAAGAAAGCACTCTACCACCGAAGTCACAATCAGCTATGGAAGTTTGTTGTTTGTTGTTTTTTTGTTTTTCTTGGTCATGGTGCTTGAACTCTGGGCCTGGGTGCTATTCCTCAGCTCTTCATCTCAAGGCTAGACCCCTACCACTTTAGCTACAGTGCCACTTCCAGTTTTCTGTGTGGTTATTTGGAGATAAGAGTCTCATGGGCTTTTCCTTCCCAGGCTGGAGTTGAACCACAGTCCTCAGATCTCAGCTTCTGAGTAGCTAGGATTGCATGTGTGAGCCACTGACACCCAGATATGGTAGTTTTTTTTAATAATTGAAATTATTTATTTTTTGTCCTAATTTAATTTAATATTTTATCTCTTTTTTCATCACATAGAATTGAGTATAGGATAATTTATATGTATGTATGTGCATGCTTCTGTGTACACATGTGCCAATACTGAGGCTTGAATTTCCTTAAATTTTTCAAAGCAAGGTTGGCACTACACCACTTAAACCACACCTTCAGGGATTTTTTGCTGCTTAATTGAAGGTAAGAATCACTGATTGGCTACTTTGAAGTATTAGTTGTGCGATGAGAGTTCAGAGCCAGACTGTGCAGTCTCCTTCCCTCTTCCCTCTAATAAACTACTCAGGAAAAGCTGCAAGTGTCATTGTGGCTCAAGAGGTAGAGCATTAGATTTAATGAAAAGCAACTCATATGCAGTGCCTAGGCCTGAATTTCAACCCTGGGGCCAGCGGGTTAAAAAAATAACAAACTCTGAATTGTCTGACCAGTCTAGCTTTAAACCATCATCCTATAGATCTTAGCCTCTGAAGTAGCTGGGATTACAGGTATGAGCCTTTAGTAATAGTAATAGTTTTCTAATATTATTATTGACAGATGCTTTAAAAAACACATGGCTAACAGTGTCTCATGTTTATAATCCTTGATATTATGGAGGGTGAGACATAAGATCCTCGGTTTGAAGTTGGGACCAATTACAGAATGTTTGAGTCTTATCTCCAACTAACAACCAAAAGGTTGTATGTAGAACTGTGGCCCAAATTTTAGAGTCATAGCCTTGATCAGAAAAATCTCAGAGACAGTGCTCAGGTAATGAGTGCAAGTCCCAGGACCAGCACAAAAAATTAAAATAAATAGAACACAAAATAATCCCAGGTATGGCTAGTGACAGTTTGCATATTTTTCCAACAAATTATGTACCAACAGTCAGGTGAAACTTCTGCTTATAAATCTGCACTAATTATATTTAAACAATTATTACACTCTTTCATTTAGAAAGTTAGCCAAGAATTAATGCCAGTTGAAGAGAAATTGTATGTGATTACGACTTCAGCAACAATGCATTTTTTTTACTTTTTAAAAGTGTCACCTATTTATCACCTTTCAAATATATATATATATATATATATATATATATATATATATATAACATTATTAAATTAATTTCAGCTAAATATTAACTTCACTATCCTCTAAATTTAAGTGTTGAACTAAATTTTATATCAGAGTGAATTGTATAAACAGTAGGGAAATAACTGAGGCAATGAAAAGGGGAGCAAATTGGTTTGAGACTGGCTACCAAGGTAGGTCTTCAAGAGGCCAGGGCTGTTTCTCATTCTTAAGGTCCATTTCCCTGACTGGTCCTCCTCCCCTTGAGTCTAATCAAAGGATTAGCTTATAGGTATGGGAACAGCAGCAGCTTGAGTTGAAGGCTTTCTTTAAAGTCTCTTTCTTTTGTTTAAATGCAGGAACAAGAGAAGTCACTGGCTGACTGGTCTCTGACCTGGAAAGTAATTCGAAATATGAAGACCAACCTGTGTGGTCTGTGTGGAGGAGGATGTGGTGGTGACAAAGAATAGATAGAACTTTTGTGCAGAACTTGCACATTGTTACTCCTGTGTGTAAGTCAGCAATCTTCCATAGGAAATTGCAATGTCCCAAAATGTTAGAAAGGGGCTTTAATTTTGTTAGAATTCCTTTTCAGTGGGATCTCTGCTCCTCCACTGTTCCTTTAGATTCTGTAGTTTTAGAAGGCAGCAGCATGCTTAACAGAAACAATCCCTTCTTTCCATAGCACTGGATGCTGCAAGTATGTACACATTTAAGGAAAGTTTGAAAATAATCTTCATCAGGTAGGAGAACAATGAGAGGGATGGGGTGATAATGGGGCTAAGCTAATATTGATTAGATTGTGACAAGTGTTGCCTGTCTGTTGAGAGGCCTCTGGCCTTTCCTGAGCAACACCTCATTTGGGCCTAATAGCAGGGGTCTTACTGGGCTCCCCTAATTACACATGTAATCAGCTTCTTTTTAGAAGCTGTTGGGATTTTTAAACTTTTAGAAGCTATCAGATTAACTGATTGAACTCAAGAGGGTACGGGTACTTAACTGTTCACTGCTACTCAGGTTAGAGTCCTGGGTAATGTATTGGACAGTTTATATAAGTGATGAGATCAAAGCAAATTGAAGGCTTCTAGTACTCTTAAAGATCTTTAAGAACATAAAATCCAGTGGAAAGTGGCACTATGGCTCAAAGTGGTAGATTACTGGCCTTGAGCAAAATACTCTCACGGACAGTACCCAGGCTCTGAGTTCAAGCCCCACGACCGTCACACACACACAAAAATTGAACAAAGTATTTTCTTGTCTCATTTTAAATGTCAATTTAAGTTTTTTATTTAAAGTTTATACAAAAAGAAAGTATTTGGTGTTCTAGGAAATTTCTCCAAAAGTTAATGTAGAGCAGAATGTAGAGCCATTGTGAGATTAATTAGGAATTCAGAGCTGTGAACGACTATAGTTTTATAAGCTGAAGTCAAAACATGTCAGAGAGATGGAAACAAAACTTGGCTTTCTAGCAATAGACTTTCAAGCCTTTTCAACACATTTGGCTGGGTAGATGGTGCTACATTTGGTAATTTTGCTCCACTCTGAAAGTCTTGTGTAAGAAGAAAATCCTATTTGCTTTCTTATTTATGAACTGCATGTGAAAACTTTAGCAAAGGACCTTGTGTGGCCCCTTTTTAACTAGAAGTATTTCAAGTTTTTTAAGACCTCAGAATCCTTCTGTACTCTAGCCAGGCTGCTTTGAACTATTTAATTTGAAATTTATTAGCATAATCATTTATCATTGTTGGAAGGATATTCCTATGCTTAGTAAATCTACTTGTTGGAGTTATTTGTAAGCAATGAAGCATTGGGTCTTTCAGAGTTAGCCTGTGAAGAGTAGAATGGATTGAGGTGACATTTCCATGATTTATAGGCAAAATCACCCTGTTCAATTAGAAGTGTGGGATCAAATGTGTGATGGGCCTTGGTTTAAGGTTTCTTTTATTTTACTATGTATGAATCCTCCATCATATATATGCCTTTAATCTTTCTGATATGTTGTATTATAAACGTTTGGTTTTAACATGATGTGAATTAGTTTTTAAATGAAACAAACAGGACATTTGGCCTTAATGATGGAAGAATTTGATTAATTTTAATAGACAAAAATATTGTCAGAATTAAATTATAAGTTTATCATCAATGGAAAATAAATATTGAAAGTACATAAAGCAGAAGAATTTAGGTGGTGCTAAATATATTCAGCCTTTCTTGTTTATAAGGTAAAAAATGATTTGCAATGGGTAACAGTCCTCTTGGTCACCTAGAGTTGTTACTTCAGCAAAGGTATGATAATGTCTGAGGATGCTGAACCCTAGGTTTCTAAAAGCAAGAAACACAGATGTAAGTCCTCAAAGATGCTGACCAAAATGAATGAAATTCACACTCCATTAATAGGAGGGAAGGACACCATTTTGTTTGCTATCTTCAAAAGCCAAATGCATTTTTCTCTGCAGGTGACTATCAGCAAAGCGGTGGATGATTGTAGACAGACTAGTTTCGTGGATCTTATTCAATCAAGAGAATAAGGAGCTGTGGTGATGGCTGGTGTAGATGGACAACAGTTCTACAGACAGCTGACATCATCCTTGAAGAAAGGCCTGAGAAGTTTCAGAAAGTGAGCCAGCAGTGTCCAGGCAGGTGTAGTTTGAACACCCTTCTTACTGCTGAGAATCTTATATTACAGGCATGATTCCTATAAGGGTTGAAGAAAACAGTTGCTTTCTTTACATTGGCAGGTCTTACAGCAAGAGGGGCTGTGTGTCCTGAAGTATCTTGGTGTGTCAGACTAGTGAAACAGTCTAGTTATTACACAATAACAGAGGTCATCTATGGTGAAATTGATGATTTCAGGTAGTCACTAGGCCTCAGATGTAATGTAGCTCCATAATATCTGTAACAAGAGAGGTGTTCATGTAGTTAAATGAAACTGAATTATATCCACTTGTGAATTCCCAAGTAAATTAGAATAGAAGATATCCATGAGAGAAGTCAGTGGGGCTGCTGCGTCAATAAAGTAAGAACAAACCATATTTTGAATTTGTTTATTGAACCTTTCTTGACTTTCCAACCTTTCCCTTTGAAATTTCATTAACTATCACGTATGATGAGAACTTCTCAATTACAAAACTCTTTAAGAGTCACTCCATATTTGTAGCTAAAGAAATAAATAGTTTTGGAGGCTGAGCACTAATTGCTCAATCCTGTAATCTTAGCTACTCAGAAGCCTGGGAACTGATGGTTGAAGTTCAAATCCATTCCAGACAAAAATCTCCCTTTAGTCCTCAAAAACCATGTAAATGTAGCTTTAACTCAAGTTATAGAGCACTTGTCTTAACAGAAAAGCTAAAGGACAGTGCCCAGGCCTTGAGTTCAAGTTCTCATAGTGGAACAAATAAAAAGTAAAAAAAGAGAGATAGAGAAATACTGGAATTTCCTGTTTTCATAAATTACCAGGACCATATGGAGGTAATAATCCTGTTAAGTTAAAAGAAGGTCCAGTTGAAGCAAATGGATGAACAGTTGAAAAGTGGCAGCAGAAAGACAAGAACCTTCAGTATGGATAACACGCTTAGCAAAATCAAGGGCATTCATCTTCAAGAAAGTACACCTCTCTAATGACATATTCATCTTAGATTATTCTCCTCATATCTATGAACATCCTCTAAGATTGGCTACACATATCCACTAGAGTCAGCTGACCACAGCATACTGTTTGTGACATTTCCTGGATAAAGTTGCTTGTTCTCATTGTCATTAGCCTTCAGCAGTTTCAGTGAAGAGCATGTTCTCCCATTTTGCCTGTAGTCGATAGCCTCCTCTTCTATTTCACAGCAAAGAAACTGTGGCTAGCAGACTTGAGAACTGTTACATTCAGGGGTTCTTCAGCTTTGCATTTTCCTTTCCTTTCTTGGTAGGTGAGTTGGAATAAGAAAAAAAATTAAGCAGTGTGTTTTAGTTTTAACTTAAAGATATTTATTTGAAAATACTACAAGTTATAATTCTTTAAATTTATTATTAATTCGCATATAATAGGGCTAGTTTTAGTGTTGCATGCCTTTAAACCTAAATATTTAGAAAGCTGAAAGATGAGGATCATTGTTTCAAGACAGACAAGGTAAAATCTATCATGAGACTGCTATCTTCAACTAAGAACCAAAAAGCTCAAGGTGGAGCTGTGGCTCAAATGGAAGAATGCTAACTTTGAGCAAAAAGGAAAAGCGAAAGAAACTAGGCCCTGAATTTAATTCCTAGTACTAGGACACAGGAATTGTATATGTGTATATATATATATATATATATATATATATATATATATATACATACATACATATATATGTATATATATACTATATGTATGCATATATATGCATATTTGTGTGTCAATATGTATATAAATTGTATATGCATATGTATATGTATATATATAATTATATGTTATTAGCAAGTGTCAACTATATGCAAGTGAACATTTAGTCTTGCTCTTAAAAACAGATTCATATGCAATTATGAACCCTTGTGATTTATAGGATCTAACATACATAGGAACATAAACCACCAGACTGGGAAATTAATAGAATGGTTTTTGTTGTAGAATAGACTGTATGCACAATATTAGGTAAATGATACTAAGTTATTCACTAAAACATTGAAAGCAAAAGCATAATAGTACAAGAAATCACATTTAGACCTGGACTATGACATTCAGTGGACAGGTAGATCATGAAAATATGATAGCTATATGCATATAATTATGCATATATATGTTCATATTCATACATAAGCTTATATACATACATATGTACATGCACACTGGAATTTTATTTATCCATTTGATAAAATGATAATGCATCATTTGCAAAGAAAGGAAAGAAATTGGGAGAAATCATGTTAAGTGAAGTAAGGAAAGAAAGTTAAACCCAAAGTGACAAATGAGATATGTTTTCTGTTATATAGGAAGTTAGATATAATCTAGATCACTGCAATATGCACACATTGGGGTGGAATCCATGTATACACCTAGGTACGAACTGAAATATGATTGGTTCAGAAAAGAATTCAAAGAATGTAATTCCTTAGAATAGCTAACTTAAATTCCAACAAAGGAAACACTAGAAATCAAGTATTCACAGGTAGGGCTGGGATTAGGGTAGGGAGAAATAGATAAATGAAGCAATAAAGTGGGGAAAAAAGCAATGATCTAGCTTAATGAATATCCTACAAAATGAAGAAACTTGAGGAAAAGATGGGAGTGCCTGTGTTGAGAAAATTATGAAAGAAGTGACATTGATTAATATCCATTATAGACATGTACTCATGTATTGAATGTCAACTCATGTGTACTAGTAGAAATCAAAATAAAATTTAGAAAAGCAATACTCGGTATGCTCATTCGAGTATTTCAGTGATGGCGGTTCTCTGAATAACTAACAAACAATCAAAAGTTCAAGAAAATAAGTAACAGAAAGGGAAGTCATGTTTGGCTGCAGAAGAGGTTTCAGAAAAGAGGGGGCAGATTAATGAAAAGAGGAAGGGATGGGAAATACAATCATATTGATGATATATATGTAAAATTGGAACCAGGAAACATATGATGGGTAGTGTTGGGAAAGATGGGGTAGATCAATGGAACATTAATCAAGATGCATTGTACTAATAAACAAACTCATTGAATTGAAAACTCTTCGCACAACAACTATATGATAAATACAAATGAGTAAAAATAAAGACATGACTTAAATTTGTGCTCCATTTCTTGTAGCAAAGTAATATATAGTAAGCTTTAGTTTTGGCAAAAAGTAAAATTAAATTAGCTACATGACAAAACAAGAAATGGGAAATGTATTGGGGGTAACATTGCCTTTTGAAATATACATGCCTCATGATATGCATTTCAAAAATATCAATATTCTGATTACTTTTTTATGTTTTTTTAATTGTGAAAATAGCATATGGAGGGGTTACAATTACATGTACAAGATAATGAGTACATTTCTTATCAAGCATTGTTGCCTCCTCCTTTGTTTCCACTTGCCATCCCTTCCCATCTCCCCCCTTCCTCTGCCAAAATTGTAAAGTTCGGTTTTCAACATAATGATTTGTACATGTCATTGTTGCAATGGGTCCACCTGTATCCCTATTTAAATGATTTGTTTTTTTCCCTTCCCCTCCAAAAATTATACCAACATCAAATAGAGTGAAAACAGGAGTTACGGAGTATGGGAGGGACATACTAAGCAACAAAGAAATCATCTTATAAATATGTTAGAAACAATTGCATGAAAGAAAAAAAACATTTGAATACTTATCTTGGGGTTCATTTCACCTAACATCAACTTATCTGACCTTTTCTGCTTGTCTCAGACATATGCTAGTTATTTCAAATAAGGGAAACCATGGGACCTATGTTTTTTTTGGCCTGACTTACTTCACTTAATATAATTTTTTCCAAGTCTTTCCATTTCTTAACAAATGGGGCAATGTCATTCTTTCTGATGGAGGCATAGAATTCTGTTTTGTATATAAACCATATTTTCTTGATCCATTCATCTACTGAGGGGTATCTGGGTTGGTACATATCTTAACTATGGTAAATAATGCTGCATTAAACATAAATAAAGTGATCTGTGAACTTTGGGACACTATTATCATAATGTCTTATGATACATAATTTAGCTAGAGTTGCTAAGAAAATCATTGTTATTTATCTTATATTGTAAAATATAAGGAACTCTTATAATACCACAACATTATAACATAGATACAGAAGTTTCTCTCTTTAAATTGCTCCATGGGAGACTGTTACATATAAGCTGCTACAAGATCCAAAACCACAAATATAAATAAAATTACTTAGAAAGAATTGTTAGGAGGACAATTCTTATCTTTCACAATCAATGTCAGCCATGGACTTCCTGAAAGAAAGTCAATCAGAGACAAATGTGTTTGTTTCGCTAGGCCTCTAGTGCCAAACAAGAGTGTTGAAAAGACCCATTATAGGAACTTAATTCTCAAAGTCAGACCACAGTATGGTCAGAACCTCAAAGTCTACTATATGGAAGAGACTATCTCTGACCCCCATGCTCTTCTTTTTACCAAAGAAAAAGTTCTTTTAGTAATTTATGTTTTTTGAATTTATATAATGAATGAACATTTTTCACATAAATGAAGTTTGAAATCCCTTTGATCCATTTTCCCATGCTTAAAACTAGCAACACAATAAATAATAGTGGCCACAAATTAGAACTTTTCTGTATCAATGGAAAAACAATATAGAGAATATAGATTCTACAGAGAACCAAAGGAATCCAGAGATACATCTATTTTCCATACAATTGTTCCAACGGAATAAAGACCAACACGGTTTCTTTAAAGTAAGAATTAGTCTAATGTCTGCACACTCACACTTAACAAATATTTATTGTAAACTTACTGATTGTATTCTAGGTAGACTTTCTTATTGTTGACAGACAAAAATTGCTTGAGTGAGACACAGGAATCTTAAGAAAGTCTTATAGATAAAGGACATAGTGTGTTAGAAGAGGAAACCATGGTAGGAAAATGAAACTTACTTTCTGTTGGTCACAGGGCACGAACTCAGGGCCTGAGTACTGTCTCTCAGCTCTTTGGTTCAAGGCTAGCCCTTTACCTCTTTGGAACAGAGTACCACTTTGGGTTTTTCGTTGATTAGCTACAGGCAAATCTCATAGGCTTTCTTCCCAGGCAAGTTTAGAACCATAGTTCTCACATCTCAGCCTCATGACTAACTAGGATTATAGACGTGAATCACCAGTATCCACCAACCCACAAACTGAAACTTTTGAGCTTCTAGTGAGTTCAATCAATTTTCAGTGGAAACCTCAAAAAGTGTGGTCAGGAAAGACCTCATAGAATGGTTCTATCAATAATATTGATCTTCAGTACAAATCTGACCTTGTTGTCACCTCTTGGCAGCAGCAGAGCCTGGGTCTATTCTATCACAAATGTAAAAGACTAGCAAAAGGATAGCCTATGGTATTTCTGCTTAGGAGTCAGGACAAGTAGTTGAATGCAGGAATGAAGCAATATGTTCCTGGCATAGGAAGGCGTGGGAGAGACAACAGACTAGAGAGAAAACTGGTGGACCAAACATGTAACCCCTTCTCCTTCGAGGAAAATGACCTCCTACAAAGTGACAGTTACACAATTGACCTACTGCATTTTCTGATATGAAGGAAGGTGTCATATCTCACTAAACAACTCACTTGTAGTCAAAGAAAGGGAAATTCTTTAGTTTACCCCTTAGGCCCAGTCTCAGTTAATCTCCATCTTAGACTTTGTCCAGTTTCTATTCCCACCAGAAGGTCCCTGATGAGGCCCTGTGGGAACTGAAACCACTATCAGTTTTGGATCTGTTCCTTCTGTCAATGCTGTGGTGGGTGATGGGAAAGCTCGTTCTCTGAATTGTGCCCTAGTTCCAAATCTCTTCAGAGAAAGTCAAGGAATAACAGATTCTGCCTGAGGGAGTGAGTTTCTCCATTTCAAAAGAGATCAATTAATATCTGATTCTGAGGCCCAGGTGGAAGTCCTTCACTAGATCCTCTAAGCTGGAGTGGAAGTTAGCACAGACTCTAGGCCACCCTCACATTTCTCCATCTCTTTCTCATGAACACAAAGATTACAGGAGTTGAGTTCAGAAACAAGGAAAAATGAGAGTAGTAGAAAAATCATACCCAGTGGGAGGAATTAGAATCTCTGGGTAAAAATGAGGTCACAAAATCTCGTAGGATCACTCACGTAATTCGGGAATCACATCATAAAATTAGAGAATAAACATAATAAATTACTGCCTAAATTAGTCACCCTACTGTTCTGACTACAAGTGTTCTTTTAAAAGCTAGGTGTCCTAGATCTAGGTTGATGAGGAAAAGAAAGCACATTCTTTCCTCACAAAGTTCTACTGAGTATCTTCATCCATAGCATATATATATAGCATCCTATATTTTATTTTAATCCATTTGTTACGAAATTAAACAAATTATGCGGAAAATCTTTCTATGGTAAATTTTCTTCCATGGCCTACTTATTTGATATTATTAAGTATTATTTTTATAGTTTCATTTTTTAAAATTTGAGCAAAATATTTTGTTAAATTAACACAAATTAGTTGCACATTTTTCTTATTTTTCCGTGTCTGTATATGTGAAAATATACCTTGATCAGCACCACATATGTTTTCTTCATCTTCTTTCCTCCCTTCCCACACAAACACAGATATCTTCAAACAATCACATCAACATTTTTGGCCATATTCTCTCTCCTTCACAGTTCTGATCCTTCTGTGAATTCCTACTATTACGTATACAAAATACAGCTACTGTTTTGTCTTTTCATAAACATTTTAAGTGTATTTTATGTTTTGGAATGAGTTTCATCAGTGTGCACCAAATATGCATATACTTCATTCAACTTGACCATGCAGATGAATGTTTTTCTAACATTCATCCATCTTCTACCATTCAACAGCTTCTGATGTGTCTTATTTTATACTTTCTTTATTTAGCTTTTCAAGATAATTTCTTATTAAGCTTCTAGCATTATCTTTTTCCCAATTGTTGCCTTCTTAACATTGCTTCAAATTATAAACTATATATGATCGTCCTGTATGTGTTCACTAATGTATTTAAATTTTGGTCTAATATTCATCTATTATAGGATATCCTTAACCTGTTGTAACTGCTCTGAAAATCAATATGGATGTTCCTCACAAAAGCAAAAACATAGTGCCATAAAAGCCCATGAAATTAGTATTAGGTGTATATCCAAAAATACGTTGCAATGAAACAGTAGAAGCATTCACTTCTCTTATATCCGAGAATATGTTTATAGCTATGAACAGCACATTTTCTTTATTCCCTTTACTGGTACACCTAGGTTGATTGCAGATCTTGGTTGTTATGAATACTGCTACCATGAACACAGATGTTCATGTTTAATCATATTTCTTCAATATGTATCCAAGTTATTGTAAAGGTCATTAAAATATGTGGGGTTTTTTGGTATTTTGTAAATCTCCACTCTGAGTTCCATATGGCTTGCACTAGTTTACAATTGCCACACAACTAAACACAGATCCTGATTTATTTCAACCTCTCCAGCATTTGTGTTTATTTGTTTGAGTGGTTATAAATATTCTGATGTGTAAGATTGGAGCTCAGTAACTTTTTGATATGTGGATAAGAATTTCAAATATTTCATTTATTTATTAAACATTTACATTTGTACTTCATTCCTGATCAGTGTCCTTTTTGATATTTGATCAATTTTTAAGTTTTACAATTTGTGTTTTTTTCCCATTCCAACTATTAACATTAGTTAAAAAATTATTACAGTGGTGCAAAATTTACTAAAATCAAGTGATTGTACAATTATAACACTGGATTTTTGTTTGTTTGTTTGTTTACACCCAGGCAATTATTTCAATAAAGATGTTGAACTTCTTTCACTAGAAAAGTAGATTGAAAGGATAGTATCTCATATTAGTGCTAAGATAATCTCAAATTAACAGTCACTGCGTAGTCCCCGACAATTGGGCAAAGTAAAACACATTAATACAGCACAAATTGCATTTGAAGAGATCCAAAGGCTTCATAAAAGATGTTTTCAAAAGGCACCAACTTCATGAAGCAAATGGTGAAGTTTACAAGCAGACCATAGGAATCTGATTATCAAGAAGATGAAGGGATAAAAGTATACAGAAAGACAACTTTAGAACATTGACTAAGAATTTGTGGAGGGGGGGGAAACCACTAGATACAAAATCTCAATGCTGAAGGGAAGTGTTTTACCCTAAAACTCAGGTGTGTCTGATTCTCTCACACCACACACACGCACACACGCACACACACACACACACACACACACACGCGCGCGCGCACACACACACACACACACACACACACACACACACCTCGTGTACACATAGAAATCCAGGGGCAGCTGTATCTGGGACAATGAAGCTTTTTTCCTCTTGCTATCAGATAATCAAACATGATAGTGCAGTTGGCTCCACAGCCACCCTACACTTGAGCAGGAGGAGGGAAAGGATGCCTTAGACTGCAGCACAGCTTGGTGTATCCCTGGCTTTCTATGTAAGAATGAAGTTCGTGGTCCCATAGGCATGGGTGGCGAAGGTGAAATAGGGGTACACTTTGCCTGGAGGATGGCACACCATGAGCCTTTTATGCATGGCGAACCAGGTGTGGGAAGCCCTGTGAGCATCTCCATAATGACCTCTCAGTGGCATGGAGTTGACACTGTACTTGGATGTGGCAGGAGGCAGGAGGACAGCTGGAATCCAGAAGGTGGAAGAGACACAGGAGTGAATGGGCCTTTCTGTGGAGAAACCTAAGGCAAGCTAAGGAAGTTCCCAGCTCACACATGACAGCCACCATGCTGGTCCCCAGAGGACACACCTAGTCTTGTCAATGGCAGAAGTCCAGATCTACAGCTGGAACTTCCCCAGTGGCCCTTGACCTGGCTGGGCTGGAACAGCACCAGCCAGGCATGTTTCCTCGACCCCGCTGTGCGTGGCCTCCCAGACACTGCTCTGTGGGGCAGGCCGAGGCTGTGCTGGCCATTCCTGGTGCCAGGTGCGAGACCAGTCATAGACTGAGCCCACAGCATTGGAGCTGCCCCTCACAAACTTCCAAGAGGCGTCAAAAGAGGTACACTGCAGCTTGAATCCTGTGGCGTCCACCCTCCACACCCCCAGAGTTTGCCTCCAAGTCCCAGCCTTTGTTGTTGAAATTCTTCATCCCCTAGTTGTCTCATTTCTCATTGTCTGCTTTGCCAGCACTTGAGACTCCTTCCTCTCCTCACTAGACTGTCATACCGCAGGGGATCTGCCCCAAACATCCCACCTCAAAGACAGTCCCCAGACTTAGCTATCATAGGGGTGGCAGCTGCCTGAGCCACTGACCTGCCCATCCTTCCTCCCCTCACCAGCCTCTGTCGGGGCCTACCTTCCCCTCCCCAACACCCCCAGCCTCAACCCCAGTGCAGCCTCCCCTGTGTCCTACCCTCCTCTCCTCACCCCCACCCCCAGATCCGACCCCAGCATGGCCACTGCTCTGGGAAAGCCAACTGCGTGCTCCAGGTAGCATCAAGGGTGCCACAGTGTGTGGTTGGCTGAGAGCTGGAGGCAGCATAGGTCTCTCTGATCAATGTCTTTCACTTTACTTACTCATGTATTCATTATTAATTTAGTATTTAATTTTTGGATCTTATAAGTATCGTTTCATTAATCCTTTGCAGAATAGCTGGTAGAAATACGGTCCCAAAATGCAGATTGTCTGTTTAATTCTTTCCAGATTCAGAGATGTTTTAGGTAGTCATAATAATAATGATCTCTCATTTCTATAGCAGAGTGCTATTCAGAAATAATTGCTTGTGCATCTGTTATTAATTATTTAAAATACTTAAAACTTTTAAATTTCAAATATTACAGGAAGATCTTTGATTCATGTTGAGTGGATATTTGTGAGTAAGTTGAGCTGTTGTATACATTCCTGTGTGTGTATGTATGTGTGTGGGGGGGGGAGTGTACATGTATTATTGAAATCACAGATACAGATGATGAGCGCTGTTCTGAACTTGTGTCCTTTTTCTGAGATATATATTGTGGTGTTTCTTTGTTGGTGGTAGGCTCCGACTGCTTGCCTTTGCCTGATGTGCACTTTCCAGCTCAATTTTTCAATAAAAGCTTCTTATTGAGCATCTAGGGCTCTGGTATTACTTTGTCTTTAGTCTGCCATCAGTGATCATATTTTCTTCTTTAAAAATTAACAATTAATATAAATTTTATTTCCTGGTTGATTTTCCCCTTTAATTTGCATTTAGAAATATGTATTATAAGACCTTTGAGCTCTGTATTCATGTAAAAAACCATTTTGAGTTCATTTCTTATTGGACAGTCTCATCACTTCCTTTGCTCTCTCTCTCTGCTTTTCCCTCCTGTCCCTGTTCACAAGTGGTATAGTTCATTGTCAAAATAATATATTCAGAGAACCATCGCTGCATTTGTTTTCCTGTTATCCATGAACTTCTGTGGCTTCCTCACTGCCCATAAATGGATAAAAAAGATCAAAAAAATCCCTCTTGTTTCCAATTCCTGCAATTCATTTCAATATAAACATCAGTAGTTTTATGAGAGTGTCAGGGTTTGTCCACACATCCCGAACACTTATACTTCAAGCAACAAGTCATAACTCTCACCAGATTCTAAGGTCCAGAAAGTAATTCTTTTCACTTTCCACGCAGGAAGAAGCTGAGATTCAGAAAGGTTAAGTAACTGACTGGAAATACCAGATTCAGCATTGAAGCTCATTCTTATAGCTTACCTAATTCAGAAAGTGAGATCTGAAAACCACAGTTTGAAACCAACCTAGATTGGCATATCCATTACGTGTTATTCTCCAGATAACCAGCAGACTTGTGTGTTTCAAGTGGTAGAGTTAGAATGCCATTAGTCTTGAATGGGAAACATAAAGGCCACTGCCAATATGTTGTTTTTTAACAACCGATGCTATCCCATACAAAATCTGACACCACACACACACACACACACACACACACACAAACACACACACACACACACACACACTTTATAAAAGATCTTAGTAATGAAATCCAAATAGTTTATTTTTTTATTTTCATATGTTTTAGAATTAGCTTTAGTGAGATTTGACTTGGTAGTCTCTGCTGATGAGCCACAATTTGAAAACTGTTGAAATTGCTACCCATATCCGGGCTCAGAGAAACATTCTCCTATTTAAGTGTTCCTCCTTTCCAACAATGATAAATTGTCTTTCCTTGGCCCAGTTTCCACTTTGGGACTCAATATCTTAGACTTTCCTGTCTTAATAAGCAGGATTATGGGTGGGAACTACTGTAGTGGACGGTATGTGACTTGGGAAAAGTGTTCAAAATTCACTATTCAGTGGAGGTTGTTAGCACTCACCCATGATCATTCTGTGCTCAGAATTAGGAACAGTTTAGGGCCAGGAATTCAGGGGAAGCACTGTGTGCTACTTCATATTTTTGATTTACTAACAGATTTCCATCCATTGTTTACTTTAAGCATTGTGTGAAGAGAATGATTGCTTCTAGGAGACAGAAGCACTGCACTAACTGTTGCTCTCAGAACACAGGAGGAGGGAAAAGAATTTCTGAATGAGCCATATAGCCTAGACACTGAGTTCTTAGAAACTCAGTCTGCCTGTTATCTTACTTTAAACATAGAAAGTCAGAGCCAGAAGGGGCTTGTAAGCTCCATTTATATTCCTGATCATGGGACTCCGTTCCCCTCAGTCCTTCTGACCCTTGTCTTTCTTTTTTGTTACTTCATTGCATATTAGGAACACACAACCGCAGATTTCCATTATCCTAGTAGATGTTTTGCATTCCAGGACCTTCCTTCCAGGGAACTCTCTCCTTGAGACCTCATATGCATATATCCACAGATGTGAGTGACTCACAGACTGTGGAACATAGTTGCTCAATGATGATCAACTCAGAGACTCATGCAGGTTGAATTTGGAGCCTATCTGAGAGGCCTTAGCCTAGGCACTGTGGGCAACATTGACAGCAATTCCTCAGAGCAATATCACTGACAGCAAGTGAGCCCTGACTAGTCCTTAGTCCTTGACAGTTCTACTTAGGGGTGTGAACAAATGACTAGGCATGTTTAGCCTATTGCACCGTACCCCAAGCACTGAAGTCATTTTAAGCCTAGGAGAAAAATCTCCCTGTGTAAATCAGAACACATAAGAAGCAGATGATGTGCCACACTCAAACGCTCCAGGAGAAACGAGTGTATTGATGTCTCCACAGATGGGAAATAATATTCTGAGTGGTGGGAAGGGAAGATTTCAGATATTAAACTATGAAGTATTTATAAGTTTTTGAATTGCTAACCCAACTTCCTTGCTGCCCCTTAAATCTAGTTTCAGGTAGTGGTGGAATTTTTATGATCACAAAATGGAGCTTTTAAACCCAGACCCAAACTCAGGTGAGCTTCTTAGATCTTCCCACCTGCTACTCATACCAAATAAAGAGATGTGGTGAAGATCAGGAAAGGACATTGATTAGATTGCAGTCATAACATGACAACAACTTCGCGCAACTTCAGAAAACTAAGCAATACTCACTAACATTTCTATTCACCCATGTCATTAGGTCTGAGTTGTATCTAGGTGTCCTCAGTGCCTTCAGAACAGGAAGATCTAGGGCAGAGCCCAAGACTGGTCTGGAATTTTGTAAATAAACTAACTTGTTTGATGGAAACTATTTGTACTGTCGTAATGGAAATGTAGAGACAGATCACAGCACATTTGCACTTTTGTCAATGAGCAGTGATTGGGAGGGGAGTATTTAAGATGCTACCCATGTTCTTAGTTGCCTAGTACCACCTTGGATTCCAGAGTCAATATTGATAAACAGATATAGAAGTTACATTTAGCTTGCTATGCCCAATTCACACCTAGAGAGGCAGATGAGAAATTGGAAGGGATTGGTGTGAAAGCCACAGTTTGATCCAAAGCAGAAATCAAAGGATGTGGAGATGAAGCAACTACCTGGGAGGAAAAGGAGAGACAGTTGAATGTGATGATCACCTAGAGATCACCTAGAGGAGACGGAGAAAGTTTGAGGCCACATTTGGTCCTGTAGATCAAAGTAACCCATCTGAGGTAGAACAGTCTGGCTGTCCAGAGCCACAGAGATGTTGGAAGAGCATCAACAAGTGTACTTGCCCATTTCAAGCGAGCTCCCAGAATGCCAGGGTAAGACCTGGTACCTTCCCAGAGCACTGCTGCTGAGCAGTCCTCAGATCCCTTGCTATCATGATAATTGACGTTGGAGAGAAGCAGTGAGATTTGTAAAAGGTGATTGAAGCTCACTATTTGGAGCCTGTTCTGCAGCATTGTGGAGTGTCGTCTCTCAGGATGCTTAGGGAAAAGATCCCAAAGCCACTGTCAAACATTGCAATCTATTTGGAGTAGACATTTATGGATGGAACATGCCTGAACCCAACATAGTGATAATGAGCTGCTAGCAGTAGTTCCCTAACGATCTGACAGCCAAAACTGGAGAGGGAAACACTGAGCTCTGCACCACATGCAAATTGCTTCTATCCTAGTACTGGCTAGCCAGTTTGCACACCCGTGACCTTGTTACCCTGATTGTGCCACCTTAATCCCTCACAACTTTTGCTCTTTCACTTTCTCTTTTCCTCCTTATCCCTGCTAAACTCTCTGGATACCTGTGTTAACTACTCCAATCCCTGCAAAGCTGTTGCTGCTACACAATTTCTTGGCACTGCAACTTAGCGAATACAGTCACAATTCCCCTTTCCCAAGAATCCTATTCTCTGCTACTCTGTTCTGCTACCTATAATTCATAACACCATTGTTCCAGCCACATGATCCCTGACACCCCTATGGCTGATACCCCTTTCCCTAACATAGCAAGGGTAGAATGGTCGGAGCTAGTTGACTTGGGTACTGCTGCTTTCTTGCAGGGATATCGGGACAAGTTATTCCTCAAGTATTTAACATGAAGAACTAACTGGAGGTGGAAATGAAAAAAGTTACTCAGAGGTGACTAAAATCTAGAGATATCAACATATCACTGGTTGTTAGGAAAAGAAGGGCCTAAGATGAAAATTGATGAGAAAAGAAATTTTACAAAGAATACTAGGAATGAATCAATAGGTTTAGCTTATTGTCTTCTACTAGTGATCTGAATTATTTTATGACATAGATATGCAAATGTTTTGCATTTCAAAAATTACATGAAATTGCACATTTATGTGGTATGTATATTAATTTATGGAATAGGTACATATGATCACGTTAATGATATTCAATACTTTATGATCTATGATATGCTCATGAGTCTGACTATGTCAATATGAATTGAGCTCTCTATCAATAAATGGCATTTCATTGTCAAATACTAGAAGATTACTAATGTTAGTACCAAAATGAAAGCTAGAACAGGAAAATTGAATAAAGCTACATGTTTGAAGAGAGGGGTCAGTGGTTGTAAGGGTTATGATGAAAGAGAAATTCTTCATCATGCAATCTGGGAAGAATAGAATACATTTTGCTGAATTACTAGATTTTAACCTGTGAAAGCAGAACATTATCTTTATTTTGTTTTTTGGAAACTGTTTAATGATTGGTTTACAAAAAATAATCAATATAATTTTGAAAATTCACAGATGTGAATTATCAGATTATCATTATCCTCAAAGCTGTCTTTAGAGGCAAGAAGATTGTATTCCTTTTCTAATGAATTAATGGAGTAATCTTAATTTGGAATGGACAGACATCCATGACATTTGTTCCAAAACAAGAAAGATACTGGAGAAAAAAAGAGGAAGTAGACCCAAGACTGATGAAATGAGCATATTTCCTGTTTGGACTTAAAAAGGATTTTGTACAAACAATAAGAATTTCATCTTAATATTATAATTACAAAATCTAGGTGCTATAGGACATCTTTTAAATATAATATTTAATGCTGTTGGATTATTGAAGAAAAAGTTTCACAGAAAACCTTAAATTCCAGAAAAACTGCAATGCTCTAATAAACACTAAGAATAAATATAATATAAATATCCAGACGGGTTGTTGGAAAATGCTGAGGTTCTCATAGGCAAGCCACTAAGTATCTCTGACCAAAAGAAGATCTAGTGCCACAGCCACCGATTACCTCAAGAGATCCACCCCAATCAAACTTTAAATACCTAAAGTCTTTTTCTACTACAAAAGGACTATGCTAGCAGGCAAACAAGAAAAGGCAAAAGAGAAAAAGTGAATGGGACTCCTGTGGAGCACCTGTACCACATAGGTCTATGCAATGCTGCACTAGGACTTTCTGCAGAGTTTTAGCAGAGGAGCACCCAAAAGCTGAAGAAAGTGCTCAATACTATACCTGTGAAATGTTAGAAGGGAATCTGGTGAAGATCTCCGAGTTGGTGAATGCCTCTCCCATTCTCCCCTGCCCAGCCCATGGAGAAGGAGCAAACTTAGTATTACCGCCACCATTACAATGGCCAGAAATTGGCACCACCGGGTAAGCCCCCAAAATCAGTCCATACCTGCAGCACTGGCAGGTTCCCAGAAGGCCCCTATCAACCCTGCACAAGATCTCCAGGAAACCACAGCTGCAGCCAATCGCTCTATGCTCTATGGGCCAATTGCCCAGCCTATTGAGCTTTCTGATGGGACTTCTCCCTCCTTGCTGCCCTGCACAGACCCCTGGCTCACACAGCTGTTGCATGACCAAGCTTCTGCAGGCATCTCTGGTGACACACCTAGCAGCCACAGGCAGAAACCCCCAAGGCTTCCAGCGCCTGCCACCTCCCACCACGTCTGCTACAGACCAGCAAGGCTCCCCCCACAATCCACACCAGCCTGCCACTCCAACCTTTACCCAGTCCTCCCAGTGCCAGGACTCCTCACACCACCACATAGGAGAGAGACCCTTCAGCATCAGCAAAGCCATCCCCCCAACTTGATCTACTAACACACAGACCCTCTCCTTTAGAACCTGCCAACTCCATCTTAGCCACCATAGCACAGGCTCTGTGGTCCAGCACACCAACAACTACAGACTTGTGAATAACACACCTGGGTCCATGCCCTGGGGGTGGTAATTCTCTGAGGGATCCCAAAGCTCCCTGACACAAGCCCACTCCCAAAAGGGATGGATTACATCAAAACTGAACACAGACATAAGCTCTGTTCCTAAGGCTCCTGTGGCTTCCTGGGAAAGCCTGGGAACCCAACTCCAGGCCTATGATAGCAGTCTACAAACCTGAAACTCCCAAAACTGCCTGCCACCAGGCCTGAGAATGGAACTCTAGGTAGCAGGCACCCTCCCCAATCAAAAAGCCATCTGCTCCCAACCAAGCCACAAAGAAAGTGGACTACAGCAAGGCACACAAGGTTCCATCAGGAATCTGCTCTGAGTACCACAGGGAGAATAAACTCCCCAAAGAACCTGAAAAATCCATTCTTTAGTATTTTCTTCTGGTTTTTGTTCTGCATTGTTAGTTGTAATGTCTGATCATTTGTTGTTCATTTGTAGTTCTATTTGTTACTTATGTGTATTGTGATTTAGAATTTGCTATTCCACTTAAAACTTCTGTTTTTCATTATTATTTGGTATCTGCTTCTACTTTACTATTTGCTAATTTGTAAGTTTTTTCTTCTTTCTTTTCTTCTCACTCCCCCTTAACCTCTCTGTCTCTCTCTACCTTACACTATTACTCCATCAGGGCTACCCTGTCTAGTTCTATGCACAAATAATGCCTCCTTCTATGTGAGTAAACAATAATTACAGGAGTTAACAGAGTAAGCAACTTTTCAATAATATCTGACTGATATTTTTCTAATCTCAGCAAGCCTCCCCAATACACTTTCTTATTTTCGTCTTGATCTCCAAGCTACTCCCTACATAACCTTTCTTCAAATTCTTTTCAACCTGTTACATTCAGTAACAAGGTATTTATTCTCTTCCTACTACATATACCTCTCCCCTAAGCTGTTCTTACCCTTCTACTATCATTATACCCAAGTTCTCTTCTGAAATTAAATTTATATCTTTCTAATCTTAACCCTTCATTTCTCATTCTAATCCAGCCCATTGATCCTTAATGATTTATATGTGACTCAACTTGCAGTTGGTTCTACATTTGACTACATAATTGGTTCCATTTGACCACTTTGAGTACAAGGGGCCCATCTTGTTAACTCTAAGGAGCAGACTACTTATTAAACAAACCTAGATTGCCTCAAAAGTTACAACTATATACAATCTCGACCCCAAAGCCAAAATATCCCCTGCAAGCAAAGAAAAAAAGAGCTAAACAGGAAAACACCTCACCTTACCACTGAAACCCTAAGATCTACCCATCTACATGACATCGGGTTGGCTCCGGTACTAAAAGACTGTCCTACTCTTGTAGCAGTGTGGTTCTTGTCTCCAAATGGGCAGAACTAACTGCAGAAACACAAGAAAAATAGCCAATAAACAAATCCCACCATCATCTCCACATAAACAAGCTACATAGCAGTCCCAGTATGACATAGAATATGATGATCAAGATAGATTAAAAGCATGGCTGGTAAACCTGCTGAATCAAAAATTGGAAACCCTTCATGGGGTTATCAGAGAGTGCAAAGAGGCCAACCAGAAGTTAATAGGTGACTTCATGGCCTCCACAAATAAAAAGGTAGAGGAACTCTAGCAGAGGGAGAAAGAATCTAATGAAAAGATAGGAACCTAGATTATGGAGTGGAAAGAAAAGTCTGATAACCAACTCCAGGAGGTAAGGCAATCTATTCAAGACTTGAAAGAGAACCTTAATAAAGAGCTGGGCACCATTAAGAAGACCAGCAAGAAGGAAAGGGGTTAAACACCAAAGTACAAAGTCTTCAACCTAGACTGGAAGAAGCCGAAGAAAGAATATATGTAGCTGAAGACAGTTTAGACTCCATAGAGAAAGAGTACACCATTTTTCATAACAAAATTAAGCATGACAAATCAATGCAGGAAATAGATGAAACGTTCAGAAAGCTTAATTTGAGAATAATAGGAATACAAGAGGGGCTGGAGAGGGAAGCCAATGCATTAGGAAATGCATTCAGCAAAATCCTAGCAGAGAACTTCCCAAATATACAAAAGGACAGGCCCATACACATACAAAAAGCTTTTAGAATCCCAAATAGACCAGAATAGCACATCCCACCTCTACATTACAATCCATACCGCTCAATAGCCACTAAAGAAAGAATTCTTAAAGCTGCCAGGGAGAAGAGATCAATCACATATAAAGGTAACCCAATCAGAATTACCTCAGATTTCACAGAAGACACTATAAAAGCAAGAATGTCCTGGAAAGAGGTATGCCATGTCCTAAAGTCAAATAACTACCAACCAAGAATAATCTACCCAGCTAATCTCTCATTCACAGCAGAAAGACAAATAAAAACCTTCCACAGCACGTTAAATCTGATGCAATATACCGCTACCAAACCAGCTCTTCAAAAATTCCTCAAAGAGGTTCTACATATAGAAAACCAACTAGAAGAGAATATAGTCAATGAAGTGCTCCACAAACACAGAAATATGTAATCACAAGAACAGCCAAGGCACAGCTTCCCCCCCCAAAAAAAATTGGATAAAATGGTAGGGACAGACAAACACCTCTGTGTCTTAACCCTCAATATTAATGGTCTTAACTCTCCAATTAAGCGACATATATTGTCCAGTTGGATCAGAAAGCAAGATTCTTCTATCTGCTGTCTTCAAGAGACACACCTTGCCCAAAAAAATGAACATTCTGAAAGTGAAAGGCTGAAATAAAATATATCAAGCAAATGGACCCCATAAACAGGCAGGATTTGCCATCCTAATATCATATAAATAGACTTCAAATTAAAATCAATGAGAACTGATAAAGAAGGTCACTACATACTAATTAAAGGATCTCTTCTTCAGGAGGATATTATGATCCTAAATATCAACTCACCAAATAATAGAGTACCAAAATTTGTCTAAGAAACACTACTTTCAATCCAGTCTCACATAGATTCAAAGACATTAGTTGTTAGGGACTTTAACACACCATTCCTTTCAATAGAGAGATCAATCTGGCATAAACTCAAGAGAGAAACCTCGGATCTTAAAATATGCATAGATCAACTAGACTTAACAGACATTTAACGAATATGTCACCTAGCAGCATCAGATTACACCTTCTGCTAAGCAGCACATGGGACATTCTCCAAAAAGATATCATTCTAGGCCATTTAGCAAATCTGTCCAAATTTTAAAACTTTGAAATTATGCCCTGTATTCTCTCAGACCACAAGGGAATAAAATTAGAATTCAACATCAAAAGCCCCCAAAGGAAATACTGTAAAACATGAAGGCTGAACAACACACTCTTGGATCATCAGTGGAAGGAAGAGATTAGAAAGTAAACACAACTGTTCATGACATTCAACAAAAATGAGCACACAAATTACCAGCTTCTCTGGGACACAGAACGGCAGTACTCAGAGGCAAGTTTATAGCTCTGAGTTCCTCCATTAACAAATTGGAGAGATCTGAAACTAAAAATTTAATGAGTCACCTAAAGTTCCTTGAAAAAGAACAAGCTAAACCCAAATTCAGTAGATGGGAACAAATAATTAAAATTAAATCCAAATTAAGTAAATTACATTTAAAGAAAAACTATAGAAAGAATTGACAAAACAGAGTTGATTCTTCAAAAAAATTAATAGAATTGACAGACCCCTACCAAATCTAATCAGAAAAATGTAGTACACATCCAAATAGACAAACTCAGAGATTAGAATGGAAACATCACTGTAGAAATAGCCAAGATTCAGGGGCTGAGAAGGTGGCTCAGTGGTAGAGCGCTTGCCTTGCATACTTGAGGCCCTGGGTTAGATTCCTCAGCACCACATAAGCAAAAAGAAAAAAGCCGGAAGTGGCACTGTGGCTCAAGTGGTAGAAAACTAGCCTTGAGCTGAAGAGCTGAGGGATAGCGCCCAGGCCCAGAGTTCAGTCCCCATGATCAGACCCCCCCCCCAAAAAAAAAAAAAACAAAAAAGAAATAACCAAGACATAGGATATACTAATAGGATACTTCTCAAAACTTTATGCTAGTAAGTTTGAGAATCTTAAAGGTATGGACAAATTTCTAGCAAATATTGACATGCCCAAACTAAAACAAGATGATTTAAACCAACTTAATAGAGCCATATCAAGCATCAAAATAGAAGCAGCAATAAAAGACCTCCAACTTTTCCCAGGTGCCAGTGGCTCACGCCTGTAATCCTAGCTACCAGGAGGCTGAGATCTGAGGATCACAGTTCAAAGCTAGCCTGGGCAGAAAAGTCCGTGAGTCTCCAATAAATCACTAGAGAAAACGGAAGTGGTGCTGTGGCTCAAGCGGTAGAGTGCTCACCTTGATCTGAAGTGTGCAGGGATAGCGCCCAGGCCCAGAGTTTAAGTCCCATGACCGGCAAAAAAAGAAAAAAGACTGCCCACCAAAGAAAAGCCTAGGACTAGATGGATTTACATCTGGATTCTACAAAGCCTTCAAGGCAGAACTCACACCAATACTCCTCCATCTCCTCAATGAAATTAAAAGTAAATCATACCTACCACACTCTTTTTATGAATTCAGCATAATCCTCCTCCTAAAACCAGGGACTCATCAAAGAAAGAGCACTATAGACCCATTTCTTTGATGAATTTCGATGCAAAATTTCTCAATAAAATCTTGGCCAATCAACTTCAACAACTCATCAAAAAAAATCATACACTGAGATCAAACAGGATTCATTTCAGTGATGCAAAACTGGTTGAACATAAACAAAACAATATAATTCATCTCATCAACAAGAGCAAAAATAAGAAGCACATGATTATTTCAATAGATGTGGAATAAAACTTTCACAAGATCCAACACTTATGATGAAGGCTCTGGATAAACTAGGAATCCATGAAAAATTCCACAATACAATAAAGGCTGTATATGACAAACCTACAGCCAGCATTATACTTAATGGCAAAAGATAAGACCATTTCCTCTAAATTCCGGGAACATGACAAGAATGTCCACTCCCTTCAGTTGTCTTCAAGCTAGTATTAGAATGCCTAGCTAGGGTAATAAGAGAAGACGCTGACATAAAGGGTATCCAAATAGGGGGAAATGAAGTACAACTCTTCCTCTTTGCAGAAGATATGATCTTGCATTTACAGAAACCTATAGATTCAACTCCTAATTACTTGAGCTGATTGGAAACATTGGCAAAAAAGAAAGGTATAAAATTAACCCTCAGAAATCAATAGCTTTCCTGTATTCCAATAATGAGAAGAGGGCAGGTGAAATTAGGAAAGCAATCCCTTTTACAATAGCCCCACAGAAGAATAAAATACTTAGGAGTTAAGTTAACCAAATGGATGAATGACCTCTATGACAAAAACTTTAAAAACTTAAAAAAAAAAAAAAGATTTAAAGGAGAACTAAGCAAGTGGAAAAATCTCCCATGCTCCTGGATTGGGAAGATTAACATCGTGAAAATGGCAATATTGCCCAAGGCTACCTACAAATTCATTGCGATACCTATCAATATCCCAACTTCATTCTTCAATGAAATAGAGTAAGCAATCCAAAAATTCATATGGAACAATAAAAAAACCTGAATAGCAAAAACAATCCTTAGTTGAAAGAGCAGCACTGGAGGAATATCAATTCAAAATTTCAAAACTCTAATAAAAAGCCATAGTAATCAAAACAGCTTGGTACTGGCACAAGAACAGACCCTAGGATGAATTGTTTAGGACTGAAGACCCAGAAATGAGCCCACAGATCTATAGCTACCCAACCTTTGATAAGGGTGCTAAAGAAATTGAATGGGGGCTGAGAAGGTGTCTCAGTGGTAGAGTGCTTGCCTTGCATGCATGAGGCCCTGGGTTCTATTCCTCAGCACCACATAAGCAGAAAAAAAAGCCAGAAGTGGTGTTGTGGTTCAAGTGGTAGAGCTCTAGCCTTGAGCTGAAGAGCTGAGGGACAGCACCCAGGCCCTTAGTTCAGGCCCACAATCGGACTCCCCCCCCCAAAAAAAGAAGTTGAATGGAAAGAAAAAACAGCTTTTTCAGTAAATGGTGTTGGTAAAATTGGTTAAAAACTTGTAGAAAACTAAAGATAGGACCGTATCTAACACCCTGCACCAGAATCAACTCCAAATGGATCAAAGACCTCTAAAGAAAAGCAGAGTCCATGAAAACATGACAGGAAGGAATAGGAGAAACTCTAAGGTTCTTTGGCACAAGCCAAAAGTTTCTTAATACAGACCCAGAAGCACAACAAATCAAAGAAAGGTTAGGCAAATGGTATTGCATGAAACTGCAGAGCTTCTGCAAGGCAAAAGACATGGCTCGCAAGATCAACAGAAAGCCCTCGGACTGGGGGAAAATCTTCACTAGCCAAACAATGGACAAGAGTCTCATGACTAAAATATACTTAGAACTCAAAAAACTAAATCTCCTAAAAACAAATCCTCAAACAACTGCCCAATTAACAAATGGGCTAAATACTTAAAGAGAGACTACTCTGAAAAGGAAATAAGAATAGCCAATAGACACATGATGAAATGCTTAGCTCCTCTAGCCATAAAAGAAATACAAATCAAGATAACACTGAGATTCCACTTCATCCCAGTTAGAATGGCTATAATCAGGAAATGAAGTAACAGATGCTGGAGGCCATGTGGCTAGAAGGGAACCCTACTGCATTGTTGGTGGGAGTAAAAACTTGTTGAATCACGCTGGAAAGCAGTATAGAGGTTCCTCAAAAGACTCCAAACTGCAGGGCGCTGGTGGCTCATGCCTGTAATCCTACCTACTGAGGCTGAGATCTGAGGATCATGGTTCAAAGCCAGCCTGTGCAGGAAAGACCATGAGAATCCTATCTCCAATAAACCACTAGAATACTGGAAGTGGCACTGTAGTTCAAGTGGTAGATCGCTCGCCTTGAGCTGAAGAGTTGAGGGACAGAGCCCAGGCCCAGAGTTCAAGCCTCACAACCGACAAAAAAAAAAAAAAAAGACTCCATATAGAGCTCCATTATGGCCCAGCAATCCCACTTTTGGGATTTTACCCAAATAATCACAAACAGGGTAATACCAAAGCTACCAGCACAATCATGTTTATCACAGCATTATTTACCATAGCTAAGATAGGTAACCAACCCAAATGCCCCTCAGTGTATGAATGGATCAAGAAAATGTGTTATAAATATATACAATGAAATTCTATGCCTCCATCAGAAGAAGGACATTGCCTCATTTGTTAGGAACTGGAAAAAGTTATATTAACTGAAGTAAACCAGGCCCAAAGAAATATAGTTTCCATGGTTTCCCTTGTTTGCAATTCCTAGCATAGGTCTAGAACAAGCAGAGAAGTTCAAAGGCTATGTACACACGAACACATGAGATAATGTGAAGCAAAATGTACCCTAAGACAGGGACACAGTGGTTTTTTCTTTATTGCTAGTGTTTTATAATGTACTTAAAATGCACTATGTGAATCTTTTGTTTCTTCTGTATGTTTCCCCCCCCCCCCCCACCGTGTAACTCCTGTTTTCACTGGATCTGATACTGGTGTTCTGCACTTGTACATACAATTTTGTAATTTGGGGAGTGGAAAGGATATTGGGGAACGTTTAAATGAGGATGCAGGCTGACCCATCTTGTGATGACAAGATGTACAGGACACTATGTAAAAAAACGAACTTTACAATGCAGGGGAGGGGGTCAGGAGGTGTTGGGGAGGGGGGAGGGAAGTGATGGTAGAGGGAAAACAAAGGAAGAGTTAAATGCTTGCTATGGAATGTACTCATTACCGTACTTATGTACCTGTAACCCCTCTCTACAACATTTTTATTATATATATATATATATATATATATATATTCGTATATATATGTATAGACATACATATATTTTTTTAAAGAAAATGAACTTTACAACTTCAGCGGGGGAGGGGTTTAGTTATAGAGGTGGGAGGGAAGGAGTGGTAGGGGGAAACAAAGGAGGAGGCAACAATGCTCAATAGGAAATGCACTCATTGCCTTGTTCATGTAACTGTAACCCCTATGTACAGCTTTTTTACAGTAAAAAACTTAAAAAATTAATTCATGATTCAAAGCAAGCCCTAGCAGGAAATTCTGTCAGATACTGATCTCCAACTAACCACGAGAAAACAGGGAGTGGCACTGTGGCTCAAGTGGTAGAGAGCTTGGCTCGAGCTGAAATTCAAACCAACGACCAACAAAAAGAAAAAAAAAATGAAAACACCAAACAACCTGAAGATGTTGTCCAGAATAATGAGTGTGGCATAATGGAATTGCATGACTTAGTCACTTGCAACCTAGTTTACCAGGGGAGATGGTGGGTGATTTGTGTGTGTACCAAAACCTGCAAA
Source organism: Dipodomys spectabilis (assembly GCF_019054845.1). Classification (NCBI taxonomy): domain Eukaryota; kingdom Metazoa; phylum Chordata; class Mammalia; order Rodentia; family Heteromyidae; genus Dipodomys; species Dipodomys spectabilis. Next base: position 9,383,411 of record NW_024870798.1, on the reverse strand, counting down.
ATTATTTTGCTCTTTCCCAAGGAGGGAGGAAGGGAGGAATGGAGGAGGGGAGAAGGAGTTTGTTTGGCCTTGACTTTTGGTTCAGTGATTGCCTTCTGGAGTCAAGTTCAGAGAAATTCCACTTGTAATCCTACTTACATGCCGGGCAAAGAAGTCATTCCATGGAAGTGGTCTGTGTCGTGTCCTTGGCCAGGGCCCAACCACCACTGGGTAATCCAAGTCCCAATTCAGGACCAAGATGCCTTGAAGACAACTGATCCACTGGGCAGGAGGACCTAACCACGCCCAGAAAAGACAGAAAGTACCATGCTGAGGGCAGCACCGGAGATCTAGACTGGGCAAAGATTTTTTTGTGATTCTCATTTTGTATTACCACTTTGATTCTAAAAAATAAACTATGGATTTTAACTTTCTTCCCTCCCTTTGGATAAAACTCACAAAAACCTTGTTTTTAGCTTTTAAGACACTTAACTCTTAGGTCTGGCCAATCATTTCCAGGATAGTGAATTACTTAATTGTATTTTGAATGCATAAAACATGCATATAAAACTAGCATATTTCGATCTTTTGAGAAAACAGCCTTGTTCTTCTCTGGTGTTATGACTAGTGTGATAATGCTCACTCAGGTTTATATCATTGTGCAATCATTGTTCCATTTTCTTCAGTAAACAGTTTTTCAGGACAGGAGAGCTGTGAGGGGAGAATATGGGATGAATAATTTATCTGTACTTCTTGTGGCCTGGGAAGAGCTTCTCAGAATGTTTGCAAGAGGAAATAGAACTCCATATAGACCGAATATAGAAAAAGATACACACCTTCAGTGCCACAGAAGGACAAATAAGAAAACTCATCCAGGCTCAGAGAAAAGCAACATGATGGGTTGTTTAGGTGCGTGAAAATTTGTGGATTGTCTTTCTTACCATAGAGAGATCATTCAATGCTGGCATTTACAATATGTTCCAGGACTCATATCTGTTTATGTCTGTTTCCTCTGAAGCATCTTTGATAGTGACAGAAAGGAGAATCTAACAATGGCACCTAGTTATGTTCTCTGAACGAGATTTTATCTCTTTCCCGAAACAAGTTAGGGTTTTAATGAATGACTTGGATTTCCTGAGAGAAATTCATGTGTATTTCTTGTTTCTATTAAAGTTATCAAATGAATAACCTTAAGTTTGTAAGATGTTATTATAACAAATATGAGATAATGATTTTTATGTTACTAGGATGCACCCAGTTTCCTTTTAGATAGAAAATATTTGGCTGGCTTCCAACTACAATCTTTGCATCTCAGCCTCCAGAGTACCTAGGGATGTAGGCATCAGTCACGTCTCCAGGCTGAGACAAATATTTTTGGTAAGGAAAATCACTATGATATGGAACATGAGGCATGAAGAATGTAGACTAAAAAGGAATATTTTGAAAGCATTAACAAAACTGAACTTATCACAAACTTACTGTTTTCAGTGAGGAGAAAAATGAGAAAGAAGTTACAGAGGTAGACAATTGGAGACTAAAGAGAAGTTAGTGAATATTTCTTTGTTATCAGAGCTACTAAAGATTTCTTTTTAGAAAAATTCAGCTTGATATAGTGGTACATGCCTACAATTCTAACTACTTAAGAGCTAGACAGTGGAAAGTATAGGAGGTTTGCTGTTTGTATGGTAAAAATGTGATACAGGTACTTCAATATTTAAAACAAACTGGTGCCACATGTTTATAAGAGGCAAACGTAGGAGGATAACGGTTTGAGGCCAGTCTAGGCAGTTAATAAGAAACTATCTGAAAAGAAATCTAAAGCCCAACAAAGTGCTAGGTGTATGGATCAAGAGCAATTATCCAGAAAGTTTGAGACCCTGAGTTCAATCCCTTCTCCTGAAAAAAAAAAGAGACAAGAAAAAGGAAAAAGATTATGATACAATTTTCAAGATATTGTCTATGCATTGTTTGGCTACAATTTCCTTCTTCAATTGCCTTAAAAGTTTTGTGAAGTCATTTACACAGATGAATACCATTATTTGGGGAATTCACAGGAAATTCTTTACAACTCGTTTGGTTACAGAAAAACTCTGTAAATTCGAGTTCAATGAGCTCGAAAGGAGAGGTAATGGTTTCATGAAAATGCACTTCATAGCTATGCGTCAGAATGTGAGGAATGATTGAGTTGATTTTATATCAATTTTAAAAATTAGGGTAATTTCTTTTAGAATTTGGGATACACTTTTAAGCAAGATTTTTAGAATGCAAATGTGTGTTCTGTTTCATCTGATGGTGTTACATATCTCATCATCTAGGGTTAGGAGGATGTTGTCTTTGTTTTCAAAATACAGAAATGGAGGCAAGAGGAGACTTCATGTGTTTCTGAAGGCTGATGTGTAAATGACAACTGAGACTGAGCAGAAACTAGAATCATGGCTCAAATTCATTTCATGATTTGCAAACCCCGTGACTATACTAACACTTATAAATTTTGCGCTAGCTGGGTGATATTGTACATGTTTCTTAGAGTTGTCATGTGTTGTTTTATTCTTGTAAACAGGTAAAAATATTGGTGTTTTCCAGAAATAAAGAATATAACTTTTGTAAAGTGTTATGCACAGAACATGAAATAAAAATTCCATGAATTCTGAAGTTCTTTATGCATTTTTGAAAATTATTATTGGAAGAATCAAGATGGTGAAATTATTTACATTCCTTACATTCCAGAAAACATTATCTGAACACATTTGAGAAGAATTTCTATAACATTCTTGTAATGTATGGGTTTTGGATGTGCTTATTTGCCTTCTCTCTGTATCTTCTTAATTGGGTTATTTATTGTCTTATCCGTGTGTTTAAGAGTCCTTTATATATATAAATAAAAGCTATTTGTGAAGAACTTTATATTTTTCTTCATTATATTAGCAAAAATGCTTGCTATGTGTTTGAATACAAATGTTTGACATCTTTGCCTGACTTCAGAAGAACTGGGAATATTTTCATTCTAATGCAGTACTCTTTATCAGGTCAAGAAATTTCCCGTATAATAATTTTGACAAAATTCACCACTCTGCTATTTTGAAAAGTGCAGATTTATTATAGGGTCACAGCAGGGAATTGCCCTGTGACCTGTCTCCTCTGCAGGCATGGAACCCTTATTTGCAAACTGTTGATCATACTAGAAGTAATTTTTGCTTGTAGGACTGTTAAATTTTTGGCCTATGTACTCAGGATGTTTTGCCAGGAAACAAATCCACACATAGAAATTATATCATCACAACTCTTTAAATTGGCATTAGCAATACATATTTGTATTCTTGATGTGCAATATCACAAACTGTGTTTGTGACAGAATAAATATAAGTGGATCACCGAGAATCTGGGTATGGTTAGTAAACTTTTTGAGAATTTTCTCATACTTTCAGAACTTTCATAAACATAAATAAGACAAACCAAATGAGGTGGTTTATACCTATAATCCTAGCTACTCTGAAAATGGAAATATGGATAGTCACTGTTCAAGGTTAAGCTAGAAGACATACAAGAGACCTTCTTCTCAAACAATAAAAGCTGGATATGCCAATGTGTGGCTGTCATCCTACCTATGTTGGACATCAAGTAGGAAGTTCACTATCCAGGTATCCTAGGAATAAACAAATGCAAGGTTCTATCTCAAAAATAATCGAGGCAAAAATTGCTGGATGTGGCATGAATCAAGTGGTATGGTGCCTGCTTGGCAAATGCCAGGCTCTGAATTTGAATCCCAGTATTTACCAAAAAATTAAAAGTAAACAATATGAAATAATTCTCTAAACTTCTCACTTAGTGTAATTATCATATGTATTCTCCAAATAAACTTGTAGTGAAGGCAGAGAATTAAATAATCCAGATCAATATAAAACTCCAGAATCATAGAATGGCTAAGATTCAGCTTTGAGATCATTCAATGTCTGGATCTTACTCTTCTTAGATCCACAATCTTATAGGAAAACAAAAGAATGTATATGTACAATACATTTATTTACTCCCTTCATCCAGTTTCACATATCGAAATTCTATCTCAAATGTAATGTTATAGAATTGGGCCTTTGTGAGTACATGGATGGTAATTAAGTCATGCAAGCAAAACTTCATGAATTGGATTTAAATAAACAACACCAAATAAATTTCACTCCTGAACTTTAAAACAGGGCCTCACTCAGAAATAAAAGGACTGACAGTAAGCCAGCTGAAAAGGACTGTTGTGGTTTTTTTCTTTCTTTCTTTCTTCTTTCTTTCTTTCTTTCTTTCTTTCTTTCTTTCTTTCTTTCTTTCTTTCTTTCTTTCTTTCTTTCTTTCTTTCTTTCTTTCTTTCTTTCTTTCTTTCTTTCTTTCTTCCTTTCTTTCCTTTGGTTGTGCGGCCTCAAATCTGGGCCAGGGCACTGTCCCACAGTTCTTCAGCTGTAGACTAACGCTCTATCACTTAAGCCTAGGCCCCAAATCCGGCTTTTTCTGATTATGTGGTGCTGAGGAATTGAACCCAGGGCCTCATGCTTGTAAGGCAAGCACTCTACCACTGAGACACCTTCCCAGCGCCACTTTCTCTATTTTATTTTTCCATCTTTCCAGAGTCCTTCTGATATTGAAAAATGCTAAAGCTCCATAGAGAAACGTTTAAAAGTGCCCTTTTGTCCAATTCTAACTTCACCAATTTTGGAGTGTAAGGAATGACATCAAGTACCCGAGAGACCTAAGACAGGACACTTCATCGTCTTCCGCTTTGCTCATCAGCACCTAGTTCAAATTTACACTATATAAACAAATCAACTAATGGTAGTTATAATAAATTTTAAAATGCATACCCAGAAAACACTTTATGAACACTCTTGCACTGTAGTCTCTTGGGCTTCCATGTCCAAAATAGGAAACTGAGGTTTAAAAAGAGGTTGCAAAACTGGTATATTGGTTCATTTAAACTCAGACTGATCTATAATCATACTTAGGCTAACATACTATGTGCACTTATTTTTCTGCTCACAGAAAATTTTTCAAGTTCTACACTCTTATATGCTACCATGATATCTTTATCCTGGGTGTTTTACTGGTGCCCCCATGTCATATCAGCTGAAGTTGATATATCTGTTCCCACTCAGATAAAACAGCTGAGAATTGGGCAACGGTACTTTTAAAATCTCCCATGCAGTAATAATGTGTAATTAAGAGTATGAAATCCTGGGCTAGAGAATAAAACTTGTAGACAGGCACCAGTGGCTCAAGCATGTAATCCTAGCGCGTCAGGAGGCTGAGATCTGAGGATCATCATTCAAAGCCAGCCCAAGCAGGAAAGTTCATGAGATTCTTATCTCCAATAAACCACTAGAAAACGGAAGTGGCACTGTGGCTGAAGTCGTAGAGCCCTCGCCTTGAGCTCAAGAGCACTTGGAAAGCCCCCAAGCCCAGAGTTCAACCCCCATGACCAGCCAAAAAAAAAAAAAAAAAAGAAGAAGAGAATAAAATTTCTATGATGATGCTAGGCCTACCTCACAAATCTTTCTTGGTCTCTTCCTTCCTTCATTTTTATTGCTGGGGATTGAACCCAGGGCCCTGTGCATATTAAGAAAGTGCCATAACACCAAGCTATATGGCCATTTCCATCTCTCCAATTTCACTCTCCAACTCACCTTGTTCCTGATACCTTACATTCCTTGGTCATAATATTTGGAGAATACTGAACTTCCTAAGTTTTTCATCATTTTACAGAATATTTGTTTTCTCCCTTCCTATGTATCAAGACACTGTGCAGGAAGGATTCTTTTCAACTCCCCAGGCAGAGTTCATATATCATTACATTTATAATAACAACTCACTTAAATAATTGTTTGTCTTCTTCAGACTATTAGTAGACCCATGTTGAATCCTAGCTTTTATATAAACAGGAATAGAATTCTTCTTGTGTTATTTTACTCTTTTTGACTTGGTCAAATTTTCCTGATTTTGTAGGAAAGGTTTTTCTGCAAGAATAATTTTCAGGACATTTCTGCATATTGTGTATAATAAAATTAAGAGATTTCTAGCCAAATCAAACAATTCAGAATTCTAGAGCTTAATGGCTGTACTCTGCGTTCCTGTGCACCTGGCACTGCATTTGGCATCTTGGTAGTACAAAAATAGACAATCTATATTGAAAGTTGCTGTCTTTTTGGTTTCCCCTTTTCAGCCATATGAAGAATTTAAGGTGTATAACAAGTAAACTGTGGGAGTATGAGCTGGTAATCTTTTAAAAATATTTTTATTGTAAAATATTGTATAGAGGGGTTACAGTTACATGAGTAAGGTAATGAGTACATTTCCCATTGAGCATTGTTTCTCCATCCTTTGTTTTCCTCCTACATTCCTCTCTCTCCTTACTTCCCTAACTCTTCTTTCTCTGTATCCCGAAGTTGTGAAGTTCATTTTCAACATAGTGTATTGTACATCTCATTGTTACAATTGGTCAACCACTATCCTTGTTTCAGCATTTTGTTATCCTTCCCCTCCCCAAATTAGAAAAATGTATATACAAGATGCAGGGAACTGGAATCAAATACAGTGACAACAGAGGATATATGAGTTGGTAATCTTTAGCCTTCAAATTCCAAAACAAAAATAAGTAATGAAAGATCAAATTTGTTCATAAGAGTAATCTCTGCCTTCCAATGATGCTCTGATTCTTCCATTAAAATAAAATCCTGTTCCAGGCTGAAATGCAGATACCAGTGGAAATGATGACATTAAGTTGCTATTATTTAAATATGGCTTCCTATTAATGAAATACCATGGAAAAGGTTTTTACAAAAACTGGATGATAGCAAGAGTCATTTCAGACAAAGTTTATAGTGGGTAAGGAGGGTAAAAGTTACAAAATTGGAACTACATGCTGGGAAAAAGAATAAATTCACAGGGAGGAGTAACTTACTGTTTTAGATGAGCCAAGTTAAGATGGATCATTATGTAAGAAGAAAGTTTGTATTTGGTTCTTTCTAACTCGCAGATACTTTTCTATAAAAAATGAATACTAGAGTGAAAAATCCAAAAGATCTTTGATGATACATATAATATTTTGGAGACAACAAAGATTTTCAGTAATAAAAACAGTTCAATTAATTATGGAATTTATAAACACTGGACTCCCATGTAATCATTATAAGTGATGCTCTTAGAACAGTATGAAATTTCTAAGGATGTTATTGGGTAGGAAATATATGCATGATACAATGAGATGAAAAGTCAAAGTATAAAGTAGGCTCACACCTGTAATCCTACCTACTCACAAGGGTGAGATTGAGGATCATGGTTCAAAGCCAGCTCCCAGAGAAAGTCCATTCAACTACCAAAATGCCAGAAGTGGAACTGTGGCTAGCACTGAGGTGGAAAAAACACAGAGAACAGTGTTCAGGCCCTGAATTCAAACTCCAGTTTTGCCAATAAACAAATGAATAATCAAACAGATATATGAACCCAAATTGTAGGCATATATATATATATATATATATATATATATATATATATATTTATAGGAACAGGATGGGAACAGCACAAAAATTTACTTAATGGAAATTAAAAGTGACAATATGTTGGAAATGATCTGTACAACTTGGGCGGTGTGATTGAGAGAGCCAGGGAAAGAGGAAGAAAATGAGGGAGGGTGTAACAAGTTACACAAGAAATGTTATAACTGCTTTACTTATGTAAGTATATCCCATCTGTACATAACCTTGACAATAATATTAAAATTACAAAAAAAAACAAAGCTTTTATTTATGATATTATATTTAAAAGTATATTTGAAAAGAATTATAGGCATGTTTTAAATTTCAAATGCATTGTCCAACTCTACTGGATTATACTGGAATATTGGAAGAATTACTTACACATGAGTCCATGAGTAAGGACCGCAATAAAAATTCGACAAAGAAATGAAACCTGGACCAAAGGGTCCTAATCATAATACCTTACTTCTATAGCAAATCACACAATCTCCAAAATCCTCATAATTTAATCATGATGATGAACCAAAGTCTCCATTTGTAGAAATACATACTTGCAACAAGGATGGAAAAGGCACCAAGAGCCAAAGTAATGATACACAATTTTAAGAAAGATTACATAATAAAGGAATGTGTCCCACAAATTTCCAACTCTAAATCTGGGAAAGTCAGTTATATTTGTCATGCTAATAAAAAAGCACAAATAAAAGCTAACTGTGGGAATCAAAAAGATTGTCTGAGAACAGGTGTTCATTGTGACAGCAAAGCAACTCCAGTGTGAATTACTATGTCTCTCTTTCCTTGTCTTATTCCCACCTCATTCTTGAATTCTGAAGGTCAGATTCTGGGGAGCCAGTTCTCTTAGCTCCAGTAATTAACAAAAGGGTGGTGGGAGATACATAGTTCATGGATTCTCTTTTTTTATTAAGCTTACTGAGTAATAATGGGACTATAAAACACAAGAAAGTCTTAAGTTTTCCACTAATTTTTGAAATGCCTGCTGTAAGAAGAATCAAAATTAATGAAAAAAACAACTCAGACCAAGGGTATTTCCTATTCCGTCCTGCAATGTTTTCAGGGTGTCTGCTTTGACTCCGGGGTCTTTGATAAATTTGGAGTTGATTGAATGACATTGTCCCATTTGTTAGGAAATGGAAAGACTTGGAAAAAATTATATTAAGTAAAGTAAGTCAGGCCCAAAGAAACATAGGTCCAATGGTTTCCCTTATTTGCAATAACTAGTACATGTCTCAGACAAGCAGAAAAGGTCAGATAAGTTGATGTTAGGTGAAATGAATCCAAGATAAGTACTCAAATGCTTTTTCTTTCTTGTTATTGTTTCTAACATAATTAAGATGATTCCTTTGTTGCTTTGTATGTCCCCTCCCCTGGTACAATACCTGTTTCACTGTATTTGATGTTGGTATAGTATGTGGAGGGGAAGGGAAAAAAATTGTTTATTAGGTTTACAAGTGGACTCATTGCAACAATGAGATGTACAAGACGTTATGTCGAAAAACGACCTTTACAACTTTGGCGCAAGGGGAGGCATGGGGGTGGGGAAGGCGGAGATGAGAAGGGATCATAAGGGGAAACAAAGGAGGAGGCAACAGTGCTTGATAAGAAATGAACTCATTACCTTGCTCATGTAATTGTAAAACCTCTGTACTGTTTGTTCGCAATAAAAAATGTAAAAAAAAAATCCTCAGAAACCATATAAAGATATTTGTGGTGTACTGATACCAGGCAAAATTAAAATGTCATGTGTAAATACCAAATGACATTTACAAGCACAGATCCTAATTCTTCTGTGAGCTAATGTGATAATTACACATTTATACTTTCCAACAAAATCACCATTGAGAATACCACAGCCAATTCCAAACACAGAAGCAATGTTGCAAAGAATTGCTAAATTTTTCATCTATTCATTCCTAGAGTTGAGAGAGTTGATTCTGCTGACGTTGACTGTTTGATCCTCTTCCTCCTCATAAATAAATGTGCCTATGTAGAAAAATTTATATCTATATCTTAACTTGATGGGTTTCTAGAATTTCTGATCTGATCTTCAGTCTGAGTACCAGCTATGGAGCATATGTAGTTTAGGAAGATGGACTATTTCTTAACAAGCAGAAACACACTCTAAAACAGTTTTTACAGAAACATCATTGATAATGGAAATATTCTATATATGCGTTGTCTAACAGACTAGCCACTGGCTATATGTGGCTACAGAATCTCAAACGTTAATAGTGTGTGAGAAATTAATCCTTCCAATTTCAGTTAAATGAAATTTTAAATAATGAGATTCATCTACTCTGTTAACTGGACAGTGCAGTTTTCAAATAAGGAAGCTGAAGTACTCACAAAGATGGTGATAATATATATCCAAGTGAAGAAGATTTTATTGGATACTAACTGCATGCCTCTGAAATATCTGAGCTTTTATGTTTTATAGAATTCAGTCATCACTCACCTAGTTTGACAGCTGGGAAAAAAGTGGTAGGAGATATTCATAAGCTACTTGGGTTACTGAAAATTTTTCTTTGAAGATGAGGATTGTGCATGAATCTTTTCTATATTTAACAGACAGCAAAGTGTGTAGAATCCTGTAGGAGGTAGAAATATAATGTTTGTTTTTCATTATGTCAAAGAGGTGCTCTGTTTATGAAAATGGGAGAGAAGTGAGACAGGCGAATTCTATAAATATACAAACAATATATACAAAATTTGCTACATTCTATTCCATGATAGGCCCTGGAATGAACTTTGGTTCTTTGTACATACTATAGCTATTTACACACTAAAAAACAGAAATGTAATCCTTTAATACTGTTAAAATACATAGACTATCTTCTTAAAATATATTCGTGGACCTATTTTTTCCTTAATTTTTTCCACACCTGCATTAAGAAATGTCTCTAAAAGAAAAACTTCTAGGTGTGTAAAATTTGAACTCCATCTATTTCTTTTGTTGAATTGTACTCTAGATAGGATTGAAATCCCTATTTCATCTTAAGGCTTAGATCTAGAAAAAGAATAAGTATTCTTGACAAATTGTCAAGCCTCATTTTTAAGGAGAGCTATGTACTTATTAGGAGAAATATGTATCTGTCTTGGTAGCTAGGAACCTTCAAGAAACAAAAGAAAAAGAATAATTTCATGGCAGTCTCATGTATTTGCATACCTTCAAGTGAACACTAGCTGCTCTATATTCTATAGTATATTTGCAAGAATATTTTCATAAGGTATTTCTAAGCTATTTTCATACTCCAGAGTAAAGTTCAGGTATGCCTATGTCTCATTATATAGATTGTAGTTGCTCAAAGTCAGAACCTATTGTTTCTATAGGTTTCACATGGCTATCTTTACTTCTCTCCGTGTCACTGAGGGCTGGAAGATTCACTTCAAATATATAAATACACACATATACCCACACATATCTGACTGGCTTTCACTATTGTCGTACAAATTAACTCCTTTTTGCCTCTAACTCAAGAGTATCATAAATCTTCTAGCATACACGAAAATGTGACAAGTTCATTATTAACTTGCAAGTAGGTTATATCTCTAGCTTCACACAATTCTAAATACTCATATGAAGAAAAATATATATCTAGAGTTTTGGTGTGCTTTTATATTACAAAGCTCTCAATTTTCATCTTATTTTCCTGGAAGAGGCACCAGTGCTCGATAGGTAATATACTTATTACCTTACTTATGTAACTGTAATACCTGTACAGTATTTTTACAATCAAAAACTTACAAAAAGGAAAAAAAAGTGAAATTGGATGTCACGTATTTCCATTAGAACTAACTAAATATAGGGGCTTTAAGTTTCTACAGGTTTTAAGGACCTAGTAAGTTTTGGATATGCCCCAAGGCCATTACTAAAAGCTGAGGGAGAGAGATCTAAAAGTGGAAGTAGATAGGTGGCCAGAGCATAATTTTGTATCTTTAGTTCACTGTTACAATAACAGGGGTACAAATCAATATGATGGTTTGTAGATACAGGACCAGAAGACGTACTGGAAACTGACATCAGAGTAGGGTCATTCATTGTGGGAAAACACAAATCAGGAGGCAAGAAAGGATGCAATCAACCGTGTCCATGAAACAACACAGAATGGTATAAAGTCAAAGTGTTAATCAGCCCACGGAGAAGGTGTTTAACATCACTAATCACCAGAAAGTGTAAGTCAAAATAATGAAGAAAATTACTGCTTCATATGAATTAGGCAGGATAACTACAAGAAAAGGAAAGAACAATGTTGACAAAAGTGTGGTAAAATTGGAACCCCTCTATGGGAACCAGTAGAGCATCTCTTCAAACAATTTAAAACAGGACTATTCATACTAGTCACCTAACCACTCAGGACAGGGGCTGAAATAAAAGGATAGTGGTTCAAAGCCAGCCTGGGCAGAAAATGGGAAGTGGATCTGTGGTTTAAAGTGGTAAAACACTAGCCTTGATGAAAAGTTCAGAGACAGTGGCCCTGACCTGAGTTCAAGCCCCATGACAGAAAATAAAAAAAGAAGAAAAGAGAATTTTCATATGATCCAATTACTCCATTTCTGGGTATATACTCTAAAGATCTAAAAGCAAGGTCTGGAAGAGATCCTTGTACTCTCATATTCATTTTGTACAATACTCAAAACCTGGAGGCAATCCAAGTGGCCATCAACTAATGAATAGCTAAGGCAAATGTGGTTTATACCCACAGAAGTATATTATTTCAACTTTAAATAGAATTATGTTTTGACAACTGCTATATTATGCATGAATATTTGGGACACTTTGCTAAGTGAAATAAGCCAGTCATAAAAAGATCTAATATTACATGATTCTACTTATATCAGTTATATAGAACAGTCAAATTGATAGAGACAGGAAGCAAAATCGTACCTGATGCATATCTTGAAGCAGAGGAGAGTGGAAAAATGTTTTACTGAATATACAATTTGAATTTTGGAGGATGAAAAGTGTGAACACTGATCTTATACAATATTGTAAATGTACTTACTACAACTATGCTGTATTCTTAAAATGATTAAAATAATAAAAAAAAAAACCTGGGAGAGGAGAAGGAGAATAATGAACAGGTAAGTATAATCAAGGGACATTGTATGCCTATGTGGATATATCAAAATGAAATACACTTATTTAACTAGGTAAAGCTAATACAGAGTTTAAAAAAGATAATACATTTTAAGTTGTTGCATTTGAGCACAATTATTGAACAAAAGAGAAAAACAACAACAGGCTTGGAAACAATTTAAATTGTCAGAATTCTATAAACCTATGTTCAAAACTATATCTCATTTAAGTGTGTGAGGGTTTTTTTTTGGGGGGGGTCTCTGGTCGTGGTTCCTGAACTCTGGGCCTGGGCACTGTCCCTCAGCATTTCAGCTCAAGGCTAGTGTTTTACCCCTTGAGCCACAGCACTGCTTCTGGCTTTATTCTTTTTGCTTCTGTGGTGCTGGGGAATCAAACCGATGGCCTCATGCATGCAAGACAAGCACTCTACCACTGAGCCACCTTCCCAGCCCCTGTGAGGTTGTTTTTTAAACATGTTTTTATTAGTATTATCTTTAAGTAGTTGTACAAACAAGTTCCCATTCTGCACAGCAGTATATGAATACGATGTGTCTGACAACATAATCACCCATCCCTCTCAACCCAACCCTTCTCCCACTTTTAAAAAAAATTGAGATAGGTGATTACATAATACTCACATAATTCACATCATTGTGGAATTATGATACTTAGCAAAAGTCACAAACGTTTTTTAACCATACAAGGAAAATGATCATTTTCATGGCCTATAAAGTTTGTGAATTCTATGAGCTTTGACCACACCAAGTATTTCTTCCATATTAGGTGATGTTTACATTTCTTCCCTTTTGTATAGTGTAGATTATTCCCGCTTTCCCTCTTATTCCTCCCTTCCAATCACTGTCTTTGGATTGCTTATTTCTTTTCCTTCTATGACCAGTGGAGCTGATGGGCCTCTTGTTGTGTGTTGTTCTGTTTTCCACTCATTGTGTTCCTCCTTCTGGCTTCCCTCCATTGAGTGCAGATTTTTTTTTAATGTAATGAGAGTATGCTCAGGGAAATCACCCCATTAGTTCAAAATAGATTGTCAATGTGCCTTCATTTGGATGTTTTCATACACATTTTCAATATATAATAGCATATGGAGCATAAGAAATATGTTTCTTCTTTTTCTTATGCTTGAAAGCAGTTTCTAGTTGCAGATAAAATGCATCAACTATTCCTCATACAAAATAGTAAAACATTACACACGAGTTCTATAGCCCTTGATATACATAGCAAAACATCTCAGGTGCTTACCATAATATCCACCCTTCTTTCTGAATCAATAGATTTAACTGAAGTCTAGGGTAAGTCAAATAGTGATAACATTTCCCAATAGTGGTAATATTTAGATAATACAGATAAAAATATTACCTGATAGCATCTAGGATATTGCTTTAAGGCCAGTCCACACATGTTCTGTATTTCTTGATTTCCTTCTTTCTGTTCCTTCATCACACTTCCTGGAACTTGGAAGTGATTACTGGCAATTTAGGGGTCACTTTGGGCCAAGACAGTGAGAGCTATATCCTAATGCTGGGGTATGCCTCCATCTTCTTGGAATCTTCATGCCTGTACTGTCTTCCTCTGGGCTTTCAACAGATAAGAGACTAAACCATTACTAGTTGCATTTTTATGATCATTTGAGTTCTCCTTTCTTTAAGATACTTACACTGTGGATTGAGATGCACTCACAGAAAATACATAGTATTGCATATATATATATATATATATATATATATATATATATATATACATATACATATACATATATATTCCTTTAAGTAGTTGTAGCAAGGGTCATCATTCAACAAGTCAGAAAATAAATACAATGCAGCTTGATCAATATCACTCCTTTTATCATTTTTCTTTCATTTGTTCATCAAAATGTCATTACCAGTTTCTTCTCTTCCTCTTGTTCTGAGATAGAAATTGATCTATTGTAAAGCCAAAGGATATGCTTCCTTCACTAGCTAGATCACGTTCACTGACCTTTGCTTTCTTAAAAACTGCTTAACTCCTGCAAGAGGGAATTGAAGGCTGCCAGACAGGAAGGATTGAGTGTAAGCTGTGGGAAGTGTTCTCATACTCTGCATCTAGAGGGCTAGTAAACATGTTGATCTGCTCGATGCCTCAAGCAATTCAGAAAGTGGCTTGCATTTTCTAAAACCTAAATCCAAACTTTCCCCTTCTCCTTCCCACCAAGAATTCTCCCTCAGGCCTCTTCCTACCATAGTGTCTTGGCAGCTTAGAACTGCTTTACCTCAGAAATGTGGCACCAGAAGTCTGCCCTATGCTCAGCCAAGCATCTGGGATCTGGCTGATTCATCTATGGCTCTGAAAATACTGCAGTCTAATCTGTGTCCTGTGCTCAGGGTTCAATATGTGTGCTTAAATCCATAGCTACGTGCCTCCAGAGAGAGCAGGCTTTCCTCTTTCTATTAGCATTAGGAGCAGAATTACCATATAGGTTCTTTATAATAAAGCAGCCACACACAGCGGTTGGTTTCATAACCACTTGCTGAGGTGAGTTTGCCTAAGGGAGCCAAAGCAATATGTGAATAAGGTGTTTTCAATTGGAATCTCATAAGCCTCCATTCCTAAGAGGAAGTTGCTGATAATAAATTCTGTCTGGGAATGGACTTTGTAGGAGATAGAATATTTTTCTGTGAAAGTGATTGCTTGAAGGAAAGCATTGACTACACGTAGCCATAATCTTACAAAAAGCTATTTTAACTAAAGTATATCCTGTAAGTAAAATCGTTCTAGGGACATGGTTCAACTCATAGGCACAGTCTAATTCATAGAGCACAAGCGTAGTAAGAATTTTCTAACAATTTCTGGAATGGTTGTCCTGGTTTCATTGATTGCTCTGAAACTGATCCCCTTTCAAACTAGCCAGCTGAGCTTCAAAAGAGGCAATTGAGCAAGATTTTGAACACAACTTCTGATCAATACCAGAAGTAGTAACTCATTAGGGGTAAAACCTACTTCCTACTCAGACTTCCTACTCAGAGCGGTTGCTTCATTGGCTTCCTGCCAATAACATGCCCTTCAACAGAACTAAACTTTGCCGTGCTAAGTTTCTTTCAACTTGCTTGTCTTTCTTGGGATATTGGCTTACACTATGGGAGTATTCCCAATAATCTGGGGTATTGTCCACAATCTTTGTTATGCAAGGCGGTAACCTTTTAGAAGGAGACACATCCTGCCTTGTTGGGGTAGCTCAAGGTTCGGTTAAACCCACCCATTGTGGTTAATGATGGAAAATGTATCAGCAATGTCAGGAAAGGGCCGATGGAAGCACCTCAATAAAAAGTTAACTCATGCATTTGCCATGAGAGGAAAAATTGGACTAGTGCACATTACCTTGTTGGTTGGGGACTTTCATGTGCTGAGTGAGTCTTAGGCACAACGAAAACTTGAGTCTTGATGTTTGTTTTCATTCTCTGGCCCAAGAATAAAAATGTGGGAGCTGGAGGAAGCCATATTTGAGAAATCTCCAGTAAGGGGAGAGTTGAATATGAGAGGGGAGCACAAGAAACTTACAATAGATAGGATTTAGTGCACCAAAAACTGAAATCTCAAGAGACCTGCTAAAATGGGGAATAGGAATTCAGGCCTAAGGAACCAAAGAAAAATGATCCAAGGACCTGCTTCTGATAATCCACTGGGAGAATGGTGAAAAAGATCTCAGAACACTATTAAATAATGGATAATTTTTATTATTGAGATCCATACTGTGCACTTGTCCAAACAACAATTTGTTATACATAAGTGCTTGAATGTGTGTGTTTTAAATCTTATATGCTGAAAGGGGAACTCAAAAAAGTCATGTCCAAATCTGGGTGCCAGTGGCATGCACCTGCAATCCAAGCTACTCAGGATCTGAGGATTGGGGTTTAAAGACAGACAGAGAAGAAAAGTCCTTGAGACTCTTATCTCCAATTAACCACCAGAAAACTGGAATTGGCGCTGGGCTCAACTAGTAGGGCTTTCTTTCGCCTTGTGCTGAAGAGCTCAGGGACAGTGCCCAGGCCCAGAGTTGAAGTCCTATGATCAATAAAAATTAATGCTTGGGTGAAATGGATTAAATATTCTGCTCACCATTACTGTTAAGACTGTGTGGCACAGAGACCAGAAAAACAAGTGGTACACTTCCCACTGTAATGAACCTCAGACCCCCAAGGGCATGGAGTGCATGATCTGTCGGCCAAACACAGCTTGGGGAAACTCGAAAGACCCTGCTGTTGCTGTTTGCAAGAGGAGGATCTAAGACAAAAATCCTATCTTCCCAAGGCCAACTATACCCTTTGCCTCTGGAGGTACGGGGGACAGCTGGCATTTCTGGGAAACTTATCAAGATGCAGTGAAGGCCGAACCTGTGAAGAGTTGAGCAGTAAGCACTAAATATAGCCAGGGGAAATGTCTGATGGTATTGTGGAAGACCAGTGCTAGAGACCTTCCTGGCCAACTAGAGTAGAACCTGTGCTTTGGTTCAATTTGCCATCACTTACATCCTAGCATTTCATCCACCTGTCCATTCTCAAACATTTTATACTAGTTAGGAGAGACCCCTTCCCCAGAGGGTCATTCATATTTCATATTTACATGGGTACTATTCAGGATCCTCCCCCAAAAGTTTCCAAAAATTCAAGCCAGGCCCCAGATAGCAGCTTAGGAATCAGTATAATTAGTATAAATAAGTTAGTATAATTAGTATAAATAAAATGTAGTTTGGAGGCTAGGAATATGGCTTAGTTTTAAATTGTTTGCCTAGCATGCATGAAGCCCTGGGTTTTATTCCTCAGCACCAGATAAACAGAAAAGACTGGAAGTGGCACTGTGGCTCAACTGGTAGAGTGCTAGCTTTGAGCAAAAGAAGCTCAGGGAGCACCAGGACTGGCAAAAATAAAATGTAGAGTAGAATAAGATCAACAGAGATTTGTTAATTATACTAAAAGATTTTTTAAACCCATAAATTAAGTGCTCTAGTAGGATGGCATGGGAAAATTAATTCTAGAAACATTATCTATAAAGGGTAGATTTTGTTTTGTGATTGAAGGCCAAAGCTGCACAAAGGACTTAGAAGAATTCAACATTGGCAAGTGAGAGAACTAAAATCTCAGATAAAGGGCTGAGAAGGTAGCTCAGCAGTAGAGTGTTTGCCTGGCATGCTTGAGCCTCTGGGTTCGATTCCTCAGAACCACATAAGCAGAGAAAGCCAGAAGTGGTGCTGTGGCTCAAGTGGTAGAGCGCTATCCTTGAGATGAAGAGCTGAGGAACAGTGTCGAGGGCCAGAGTTCAGTCCCAAGACTGACCAAAAATGAAAAAAGAAGGCCAGCTACACATAAAGGGTTTCCTACCAAGAGGGACGGAGGGTTTCCTACCGAGAACGAGGGAGTTTGGCGGATTTTTATCTAGCAGGAATGCAAGTTTCCCTTGTGGGAGAAGGAATGCCTTCTAGTAAGGAGGGTGTTAATGATCACATTGGTCAAAATCATCATTCAGTTTCATAATGCCCAGATAAGTGTCTAATGTTTGTCAGGTATTGACTTGTGAAAACATATTTATTAATGTACTACCATCTGCGTGTCAATCTGTTCTTATTTTCTCAACCCCAGGGGCTCAATCTCAGGTCCGGCATAGTTTCTGTCAGCTCATTTTGCCCCAGGATTGCATGCTGACCCTCACCCATTCAAGAATTTGGCCCTGTAGGCCATGAATTCAGATTCCAGCACTCCCAAACAATAATCGTGTAGTAAGAACCTGATGGTGACACATGTTTTCCTTTTCTGCGAAAGTTTTGGGTGTCAGGTATGAAATGGAAAACATATGCAGTCCTATATCCTATGTAATCAAAGTAATCAATGTTCTATGTGCCAAAATAATCAATAAAATAGTCAATACATGAACAAAATGAAAAATAAAATGAATAACTACATTGAACGTAATATAGAATCAACATATGTATGTAAATATAAATCATATATCTAAAATGTACGCGAATGGGATGTTTTCTAGTGTTGAGGATCAGTTTCAGGCCTAAGGAACAGAACTGAATTTCTTCACTTCATGGAGGCGAGCTTCCCCTTCCCTTACAGTGTAACAGATTTACCCAGACCATGAGTTCCAATACCAGTCCTGGCAGAGAAAAATGGCATCTCTATACTATGTGATGCCCAATTCTTAGGTATTTCATTATGCCTTCATTAAATGAATGTGATTGTGTAAATGCTTCATTAAGTATTGATTAAAATCGATCAGTGTCCTATAATAGTGTGTAATTTTATCCTGGAATCATTCAAGAACTGCCTATTCAATAATACATACATCCCATTCTATTTGTGTTCATACGGATATGAATGAGTGTCTTAGGATCTCCTGCCATTTGGAGGTGGCAGGACCAGGATTTGAACTGTGGGCTCCAGCTCCCACCACTTAAACCTACGGATAGGGAACTCACTGGTCTGTCCCAAAACATCAGCAAGACCAATGATTAGGCAGGCACCAGTGGCTCTCAGCAGTCCTCCTTGATACAAGCCTGTATAGGAGGATTATGGTCAAAGTCACCGTAGGCAGGAAAGTCCTTGAAACGCCTGTCCAAGTTCAATGTCAACAAAGCCATAAGTAGACCTGTATGGTAGAGGGGTAGCCTTGATCAAAAGCAGCTCACGGACTGTGCCCAGACCTTGAGTTCAAGTTCTGAGATTGGCAACAAACAGTCATACAGAACAATCTGTGCAGCCATGCAGCTAAAGCAAGTCACCCTCTAGTCTCCAACTGAATTGGACAGAGTTTACATGGAAAGGGGCTGGGGAGCCGCTGTCATCTTGACTCCACCTATGCAGCCTGCATCACAGGATTCTGACTGCACCCCCATTCTTTCATGGTTCTTTCTAACCAATGGGATATAAGAATTGTGGCCACTCCCATATTCCATGCTGTCCAGTAGCACCCAGATTCCCTCTGTTGGTTAACACCACTACCAGCAGTTGAGGAAGTTAGAGGTGGCTGGGTGGTGAGCAAGAGTCTTGAGGCGACTTTGGAGTGGATTAGGAAACTTACAGCCTAGTCAGTGAGTGTGAGAATAGAGGATTACCCAGAGCCTCGGAATATGGCCAGCCCATCTCTCCCATCCTAGTGCTCAGATGTCTTTAACAACCAGACTCCGTGAGAGAGTTGTGGGCAAGAAACAACTGCCAGATCACCGACAGAAGAATCCTGCCATCATACCTGCAACATTCAAAAAAACAAAGAACACAAAAAAGGGAGGGATCCCCAAGACAAACACCACTGGAGAGCGTGATTCAAAGGAAGGTCCAGGGGCCACCCCTGCCTTTGGAGAGTGTTATAGCCATCAGGGTCCAGAGTGGCAAGGGTCCGGATACCACCAAAGATCTTCAGAGGTGCTACCAACACATGGTGCCTGCCCTGGACCGCAACAAAAGAAGAAAATAGGTGCTCTGTGCCAATATCTAACCACTGAATCAGGAAAAGACAGACCTGCAGTATCAACGGGAGAAAGAGAGGAAGAAGATAGCCCAGGGGCACAAAGAACTGAAAATAAAGCTAGAAATCCACAAGCCACTCAAACAATAGTTGGTTGTGGCAGAAAGCGATTTACAATCAGCACCGGTCCACATGCAGCACGTGGCCGATCACAGAGTAATGGAGCACAAAACTCTCACCAGCTGCCTGCAGGCCACATAGCAGCGAATGGCCGAGTTGGATATGGAGGCTTCTGCAGTCACTGCTGCACAGAAGGAGATTGAAATATTCTTCGAACAGCTGAATGATGTAACACTTCAGCTCGAGTAAAAGATCAGAAGCTTCTATGACCTGGAGCAAGTGAACAAAGATTTGCAGGAGAAGCTGGAAGGACTCTGGACATAGAGGAGCAACAGGAATAACAGAATCTGCAAGCTCCAACAAGCATTGGCAGGGCATGAGGTACTAACAAGACTACTGGACAACCTGAGTTGGATGGTGACAGCAGCGAATCTGGACACAGACACCTTAGGGAAGGACCTGAGAATTGAGAGGTCCACACAAAGGAGGAGGCCTGGCCGCTGACCGAGCAGGTGAACCAACTGACAGAGCAGAAGGAGGAAGGGGCTAGGCAGGTGATGGATTTGGAGAAAGAGCTGGGGGAACTGAGAAGGAAGCTGGCAGAGCCATGGCCCCCCACAGGACTATCTCAGGCCAAGCAGCAGCTGCAGACCCAGGCCTACCGCATGCAGATGGAGTTGAAAAACCTGGAGGAACAACTTCACATCCAGGTCGAGGAAAACCAGAGGCCCAATCTCCAGAATGCAGAGCAATGGGAACAACTGCGGAGACTGGAGGAGAAGGCGGAGGGTTGGCAAGGGATCCCGGAGACCCCATGATGCACATGTCTGTGTGACCCACAGCTAGAAGAACAGCTGGCCTTGCTGTGGGTTGCTCTCCATAGGGTGAGCGGTGAGAAGGAGGAGTTTGCTAGCATCTTGGACTCTGAGCAGCAGGTGAAGAAACATCTGCAGGAACAGATGGACCACTCAGAGGAGAAGATAGAGAAATGGAAAGAGATGGATGAGAGAGAGACCCAAGTATCTTGGGAGCTGCAGGAGCAGCAGGAGCAGTCCCTGGCCCAGCTGCAGGAGCTCAGAGCCACCTGTGAGCATCACAACACCTCCAATGAACGGCTGAACTCCAAGAAGTAGGCCTTGCAGCAGCACCTGCAGAGGCAGACCCAGCTCCTGGAGCAGCTTTAGCAAGTGCAGGGCCCGACCAACTGTGGGGACTAGGTGGTGCCTCCAAAGTGGCAGGACACTCTCAAGTGCCTGGAAGTAATCAGAACACAGGATGAGTGCCTGCAGGCCCAGCTGATCTTCCTGGCTTTCCCTTGGGAAGGGGAAGGTGTGAGCCCTGGAGAAGCAAAAGGTAAGAATGCGAATCCCCCTGATGTGCCCATCACAGAGGGTAGAGACATCCTCCAAAGTAAGAGGGATGTGTCTCTGCAAGCACTCTTTGAGGCTGACATCCACAGGGGGAAACTCCTGCCGCAGGAACGGTGGGCCTGTTGCAGGCACTCCATCCACCCGACAGCTCAGTGCCAAATAGAGCAGGATCCACAGGTACCCGCCCCGTGAGCTGCCACCACAGCATGCGTGAGGATGGGAAGTGGGGCAAGTGGGAGTCTAAAAACAAAATCTGCTTAATCCACAAACTGCCTGATGAGTTGCACTTCCATAGTCCAGCGAACAAGCTCCACCATCCATGCAACCAGGTGTTGGCACATATCCACACCGTCCAGGAGTTGCTCCTGGTATGTAACGGACAGATGTTCATCCTGGATCAACTGTGTCGGGAGAAAGCAAAGGGCATGTGCCAGCTGTCACAGGAGAAGATAAAGAAGAGGAAAGAGCTGCAGGAGCTGCTGTCTCTCTTCTCAAGGGGCTCCAGATGTCGGTCCAGTCTGAGCCCCCAAATCTGTGTTGCTGCTTTAGAGGCCTCAGGCTCCTGGGTGGGCAAAATGAGGGAGGAGCAGAAAGGTTTTGAAGAATTGCAAATTCAAGACCATGTGGAAACTGCCAGAGGGTTCCTTACCCTGTAAAGGACTCTATCACAGAGCACATCCTGCCACAGACGTCCCACATCCAGAGCCACCCACAGCTGGCGAACTCAGGCTTGCAGCACTCTGTCCCTTTTTTCTGTAGGCTGATGGGGATGATGACTCCCTATGTGACATATTGAGTCTCAAAATCCTCTGCCTGGTGATGGGAAGGGTAAACTGTGGGCTGCGTAGAGCAGAGGCTGCTGGGAAGAGACAAAATTCAAGGGAATAAATTGTTTTCAAAGGGAAACAAATCCTCCACAAAGATTTCTTCTTCCAGTCATAAGGCTTGAACTCAGGGCCTGGTCACTGCCCCTGAGCTCTTTTTGACCAAGACCGGTGCTCTACCAGTTGAGCCCCACCTCTCCTTCCAGCTTTTTCTGTGTGGAATTGAACCCAAGGCTTCAGACATGCTAGACAAACACTCTACCACTTAGCCACATTCTCAGCTAAGATGATCCCCTGCCCCAAAACACATATAGTCTTTACTCAGATAAATTGGAAGTAGGGGCTAGGATGAATATGAAACACAAATCTGGTTCACACAGAAATACTCCACTGCCCCCTCTTTGACACCCTTATTTAAAGTTTCTCTTTTACCTTTGAGGGATGAGAGAGGGAGAGGGGAGTCCCGAGAGAGGAGTACCAAGAACAGTGGCCCCCTGAGCTCCACAGCCTCCCCCACAAATATAGTCCTCCAGATTCTGATCTTACCTGACTCAATGTGGAGTCTACATTGTCTCCCCACCCCTGCAAGGCTCAGGATGAAATAAATGTCAGCCCTGGACTTAGCCCACACCCAGGGTGGAAACTCCTAGTCCCAGACCGACTTCCACCCCTAACTTCCCTGAGTTTGGCTAGACCCACCACTCACCACAATGTTGGTGGCCATGATCTCATGGACGGATTCCAGGAAGTAGGTCTATTGCAGAAGCAGCAGGGTGAGTATGGAAGAAGGAGGTGGGTGATTGCTCTGGGATCTTCCTCCTCGGAGCCCTCCCATCCAACTAGGGCCATGGTGACCCGAAGCATGCCAAGGTCAGGGGGTGAGACAGATGGAGGAGCACAGGACTAAAGGAGGTAATGCTTTATCTTGGTGCACTTGAAAATTCCAATTATATTCAGCCCATGTCAATCCCAGAGCCAACATGCAATGCCTCTCGTTGTTGTTTTCCATGAGTGCTGTCCCTGAGCTCTTTTTCTCAAGGCTGGCATTCTACTACTTGAGCTACAGGGCCACTTCTTGTTTTCTGATGTTTCATCAAGGATAAAAGTCTCATACACTTTCCTGCCCAGGCTGGCTTGTCACCATGATCCTCCAGATCTCAGCTTCTAGAGTAGCTAGGATGACAGGTGTGAACCACCAGTGCCCAGAATGTGATGCCTTTTAAAAGAATCTTGGCGAGTGTGTAAAAGGAGCCCCAAAGGGCTGGGATAGATCACGACCCAATCAAGGAGCTGGGATGGGGAATGCCGACTTTCTAGTCATTCTGTTCCCCAAAATTAAAGATGCCAAGTGGTGTTGTATGCATCAAACTCCTAGGCCAACAACCACCAGGCTTAATGCGGAAAAGGTAGAGAATACCTAAAAATTGCAGTGTAGAAATCTCTGATTTTGCATGTACATAGTGTGTGTGTGTGTGTGTGTGTGTGTGTGTGTGTGTGTGTGTGTGTGTGTGCGTGTGTGTGTACCGGGTCTTGAACTCAGAGCCTAGGTGGTTACCTTTAGCCTGTTTGCACAAAGTTGGTGCTCTACCACTTGAACTATAGTAGCTCCACTTCCCAGCTTTTTGGTGATTCATTGGAGATAAGAGTCTTCCCAGGTTAGCTTTGAATCTTGATTTATCCTCCAGTGTCTGCCTTGAGGAGCTAGATTATAGGCATGAGCCACTGGCATCCAGCTGCATGGATGTCTTTTCATAGTCTCTTCTGTTCTAACAGCTATCTACTTGCTCTGGCCTAGATCTCTGGCCTCTACATCAGCTCCCAGCAGCCCCTGACTGTGTGGAGAACATAAAGCTCAAATCTGTCAATGCATCCTATTTCTTTGTCCTCAGGGGAAGGAATGATTCCTCTGAAACCTGGAGGAGTAGGGGTAGGGGTAGAGACAGGTGGGATAGCTGTAGATGGGTGCTCAGCTAGAAGATAGATATCCTGTTTTATCCAAGAAGGAAAGCATGGCCAGATGTTAATGACTCATGCTCTTATATTCCTAGCTCCCTCAGGAGGCTGAGATCTGAGGATTGACATTCAGAGGCTACCCAGCAAAAAATATCTGTGAGACAGTCCTCTCCCAAAATACCACCTGAAAGCTGGAAGAAAAGCTCTGGCTCAAGTGGTACAGTGCTACCCTTGAATGAAAAAAACTGAAGGACAGAACCTGGGCCCTGAGTTCAAGTCCTACTACCAAGATGCACTCATGGGCATGTGCACACACACACACACACACACACACAAACACACACAGAGGGAGGTGGTAATGATAAGCAGAGCTAGAACTGCAGGCAGTCCTGAAGCATAATCATAGTACACTTTTTTTTTTTTTTAATTTTATTTTATTTTATTTGAGATCATACTGTACAGAGGGGTTACAATTACATGGGCAGGATAATGCATACATTTCTTACCAAGCATTTCAGCCTCCTCCTTTGGTTACCCTTCACCTCCCTTCCCAGCCTCCCCCCTCCCTCCCACCCAATCATACCCCCCCACCCCCACCCCCCCCACCGACATTGTAAAGCTGGTTTTGACATGACATTTTGTACTTCTCATTGTTGCAACAGGTCCACCTGAATCCTTAAACGACTTGTTTGTCCCCATCTCCTCCACATGTTATACTGACATCAAATATAGTGAAAGCGGGGGTTACACTGTGGGGGAGGGACATACAAAGCAACAAAGAAATAATCTTATAAATGCGTTAGAAACACATGCATGAGAGAAACAAAAACATTAAAATACATATTTGAGGTTTCGTTTTCCTAACATCACATTATCTGACTTTTTCCGCTTGACTCATACCTATACTAGATATTGCAAATAAGGGAAACCATGGGACCTATGTTTCTTTGGGCCTGGCTTACTTCACTTAATATAATTTTTTCCAAGCCTTTCCATTTCCTAACAAATGGGGAAATGTCATTCTTTCTGATGGAGGCATAGAATTCCATTGTGTATAAATACCACATATTCTTGATCCATTCATCTACTGAGGGGCATCTGGGTTGGTTCCATGTCTTAGCTATGGTAAATAATGCTGCAATAAACATAGTTGTGCTGGTAGCTTTAGTGTGGCCTTGTTTGTGATCATTTGGGTAAATGCCCAAAAGTGGGATTGCTGGGTCATTGGGGAGCTCTATGTGGAGTCTTTTGAGGAACCTCCATACTGCTTTCCAAAGTGGTTGAACAAGTTTACATTCCCACCAACAATGAAGTAAGGTTCCTTTCTGTCCACATCCCCTCCAGCATCTGTTGTTGTTAGAGTTCTTGATTTTTGCCGTTCTAACTGGAGTGAGGTGATATCTCAATGTTGTTTTGATTTGCATTTCTTTTATGGCTAGGGATGTTGAACATTTCTTCATGTGTCTATTGGCCATCCTTCTTTCTTCTTCAGAGAAGCTTCTCTTTAGGTCTTTCGCCCACTTACTTATTGGACAGTTGTTTCTTTGAGGATTTGTTGTTGGGTGGTTTAATTTTTTGAGTTCCAAGTATATTTTAGATATGAGACCCTTGTCCGTTGTATGGCTAGTAAAGATCTTCTCCCAGTCCGTGGGCTTTCTATTGATCTTGCTAGCTATGTCATTTGCCCTGCAGAAGCTCTGCAACCTTATACAATCCCATTTGTCCAGCCTTTCTTTGATTTGTTGTGTTTCCGGGTCTCTATTCAGAAAATTTCGGCCTGAGCCAAGGAGACCCAGGGTTTCTCCTATTCCATCCTGTAATGTTTTCAGAGTGTCTGCTTTGAGTTCAAGGTCTTTGATCCATTTGGAGTTGATTCTGGTGCAGGGTGATATATAAGGATCTAGTTTTAGTTTTCTACATGTAGTTAACCAGTTTTGCCAGCACCATTTACTGAAGAGGCTGTCTGTCTTCCATTCTATTGTTTTAGCTCCCTTATCGAAGATTAGATGGCTATAGGTCTGTAGGTTCATTTCTGGGTTTTCAATTCTATTCCATTGGTCCTGAGGTCTGTTCTTATGCCAATACCAAGCTGTTTTGATTACTATGGCTTTATAGTAGAGTTTGAAATTTGGTATTGATATTCCTCCAGCAGTGTTCTTTCCGTTGAGGAGCGTTTTTGCTATTCGGGGTCTTTTATTGTTCCATATGAATTTTTGGATTGCCTCTTCTATTTCCTTGAAGAATGAGGGTGGAATTTTGATAGGTATTGCGTTGAATTTGTAGATAGCCTTGGGAAGTATTGCCATTTTCACGATGTTAATCTTTCCAATCCAGGAGCATGGGAGGTTTTGCCATTTTTTAAGTTTTGTGTTGATTTCCTTTTTCAAGATTTTAAAGTTTTCATCATAGAGGTCCTTCACTTCTTTAGTTAATTCCTAGGTATTTTATTTTTTGTGGGGCTATTACAAATGGAGTTGCTTTCCTAATTTCAGCCACACTTTTCTCATTGTTGGCATACAGAAAAGCCATTGATTTTTGGGGGTTAATTTTATAACCTGCTACTTTGCCAAAGTTTTGAATCAACTTGAGTAATTTGGGAGTGGAGTCTGTGGGATTCTTTAAATACAAGATCATGTCATCTGCAAAGAGGGAGAGTTTTATTTCCTCTTTCCCTATTTGGATCCCCTTTATGTCTGCATCTTGTCTTATTGCTGTAGCTAGGCATTCTAATACTAGATTGAAGAGAAGTGGAGAGAGTGGGCATCCTTGTCTTGTTCCTGAGTTAAGAGGAAATGGCTTCAGTTTTTCACCATTGAGTATAATGCTGGCTGTAGGTTTGTCATATACAGCCTTTATTGTATTGAGGAATGTTCCATGGATTCCTAATTTTTCCAAAACCTTCATCATAAAGGGGTGTTGGACCTTGTCGAATGCTTTTTCTGCGTCTATTGAGATAACCATGTGGTTCTTATTCTTGCTCCTGTTGATGTGATGAATAATATTAATTGATTTGCGTATATTGAACCAGCTTTGCATCCCTGAAATGAATCCTGTTTGATCGTGGTGTATGATTTTTTGGATGAATTGTTGAAGTTGGTTGGCCAAAATTCTGTTGAGAAGTTTTGCATCAATGTTCATCAAAGAAATGGGTCTATAGTTCTCTTTCTTTGATGAGTCCCTGCCTGGTTTTGGGATGAGGGTTATGATGGCTTCATAGAATGTGTTCGGTAGTGAGCTTTCTCTTTCAATTTCATTGAAGAGTTGGAGGAGAATTGGTGTGAGCTCTGCTTTGAAGGCCTTGTAAAATTCCGCTGTGAAACCATCTGGTCCTGGACTTTTCTTAGCTGGGAGGTCTCTTATTGCTGTTTCTATTTCAATGCTTGATATGGGCCTGTTAAGCTGGTTTAACTCATCTTGGTTTAGTTTTGTCATGTCAATATTTGCTAGGAAAAGGTCCATTTCTGTCAAGTTCTCAAACTTATTAGCATAAAGTTTTGAGAAGTATTCCCTTATAATGTTCTGAATCTTGGTTGTTTCCGTGGTGATGTTTCCATTCTCATCTCTGAGTTTATTAATTTGGGTGTGTTCTCTTCTTTTTCTGATAAGATTTGCTAAGGGTCTGTCAATTTTGTTAAGTTTTTCGAAGAACCAACTCTTTGTTTTGTTGATTCTTTCTATAGTTTTTTTGGATTCTAATTCATTTAATTCTGATTTAATTTTGATTATTTCTTTCCGTCTACTGGATTGGGGTTTATCTTGCTGCTCTTTTTCAAGGAGGTTTAGATGTGTCATTAAATTGCTAGTTTCAGATTTCTCCAATTTGTTGATGTAGGTGCTCAGAGCTATAAACTTGACTCTGAGTACTGCCTTTGCTGTGTCCCAGATGAGCTGGTAATTTGTGTGTTCATTTTTGTTGAATAGCATGAACATTTGAATTTCCTTTCTAATCTCTTCCATGACCCACTCTTGATTCAGCAGTGTGTTGTTCAGCCTCCATGTGATACTGGACTTTCTTTGGTGGCTTTTGGTGTTGAGTTCTAATTTTATTCCCTTGTGGTCAGAGAGAATGCAAGGTATAACTTCAATGTTTCTGAATTTAGACAAGTTTGCTTTGTGGCCTAAAATGTGGTCTATTTTAGAAAACGTTCCATGTGCTGCTGAGAAAAACGTGTATTCTGATGCTGCTGGGTGAAATGTTCGGTAGATGTCTGTTAAGTCTAGTTGATCTATGCAGCTGTTTAGATCTGCGTTTTCTCTGTTGAGTTTTTGCCGAGTTGATCTATCTAGTGGGGAGAGTGGTGTGTTAAAATCCCCAACAATTAATGTCTTTGGATCTATATGGGATTTGAGGGAAAGTAGTGTTTCTTTGATAAATTTGGGTGCTCCATTGTTTGGCGAATAGATATTTAGAATTGTAATATCCTCCTGAAGGAGAGATCCTTTAATTAGTATGTAGCGACCTTCTTTATCTCTTTTCACAAATTTTAATTTGAAGTCTATTTTATCTGATATTAGGATTGCAACTCCCGCCTGTTTATGCGGTCCGTTTGCTTGGTAGATTTTGTTCCAGCCTTTAACATTGAAAATGTGTTTGTTTTTATGGGCAAGATGTGACTCCTGCAGGCAGCAGATAGAAGGGTCTTGTTTTTTAATCCAACTAGACAGTCTATGTCGCTTAATTGGAGAGTTCAGTCCGTTAACATTAAGAGATAGGACTGAGAGGTATTTGGGAGTTCCTGCCATGTTATCTACCTTCTTGGGGGCTGCGAAAACTGGGTTCTTCCTATGGTTCTTGGATTCTCAGTTTGGGTGCAGTTTCTTGGCCTTTATTGCGGTCTTGTTGGTTTTCTATGTGTAGGACATCTTTAAGAATCTTTTGTAGGGCTGGTTTGGTGGAGATGTATTGTTTCAATTTTTCTTTGCTATGGAAGGTTTTTATTTGGCCTTCAGTTATGATGGAGAGTTTAGCTGAGTACAGTATTCTTGGTTGATAGTTGTTTGTTTTTAGGGCATGGCATACATCATTCCAGGCTCTTCTTGCTTTGATTGTCTCTGCTGAGAAATCTGAGGTGATTCTAATTGGTTTCCCTTTATAAGTGATTACCCTTTTCTCCTTGACAGCTTTAAGGATCTTTTAATTGTTCTGAGTTGATCCTGTGTGGATTATAATGTGACGGTGGGATGTCCTATTCTGGTCTGGTCTTTTTGGGGTTCTAAAGGCTTCTTGTATCTGGACAGGCCTATCTTTTTGCATGTTTGGGAAGTTCTCTGCTAGGATCCTGTTAAACAGATTTCCTAGACCATTAACTTCTGTTTCTAGGTGCTCCTCTACACCCATTATCCTTAGATTAGGCCTTCTGATGGTGTCTTCCAGGTGTTGGATAGATCTATCATATTTCTTGGACTTGTCTTGGATGGTTGTATGTTCTTTCTCTATAATATCTAGGCTGTCTTCAATCCCTGAGATTCGATCTTCTGCATGGTCTAACCTGCTGTCAAGACTCTCTACTTTGTTTTTTATCTCTTTTCCTTCTAGTTGGTCAGCTTTGATGGCTTCAAGTTCTTTGTTGAAGCTCTGTTTTAGGTCTTGTATGAATTTCTTTACTTCCTTAATTTGGTGTTTAGTGTTTGTCCTCAAATCACTTAGTTGATTGGTTATGGTTTCTTTGGGCTCCCATTCCTTCTGTTGGGTTCCATTCAGCATTCCCTTTGTGGTCTCCCTGACTTCCTTCAGCTCTTTGTTAATGGATTCCATGAATGCCTTTAGTGATCTTTGTGTGTTCTCTACCTGGTCTCTCAATTCCTGTATTACTCTTTGATTAGCTTCCTCCCGTTCGTGGGATTCCTGCAGATCTCTTTGAGTGTTCTCAGCCTGCTCACGCCATTCCTCTCTTTCTCTTTGAGTGTTCTCAAGTTGTTCACGCAAATCCTGTATCAGTTTTGAGTAGCTTCCTCACGCTTATGATATTCCTGTATAAACTTCTGGGATGACTCCTCTCTCTCCCTATCACGCTCATACAGAGTCCTTTGTACGTTGTCAAACTTTTCATTTATCATGTTTGCCAGCAGTGTTTGTAGAGCTGTTTGGGAACTCTCCTCTGGATTATTCATTACCTGTTCTAACCCCTGATTATCAGGATTGGGAATTGAGATACCCGAATTTGCCATTTTTCTTGTGTTTTTCCGGCTTACTCTGCCCATTTGAGATGAAGATAGCACCAGCTTTGTGCTAGAACACTATCTTAAGGCAACCATCAACCAAAGTTTGCATTTGTACAGTCAATAGTCTACAGATACAATCTAGTTCAACAGATACATCTATTTGACATCAAACAACTATATGTTAAAGGACTTCGAACCGCAGAGAAGAATTTGGAAAACCAGAAATTATTAGGGTTAGGGAGAGATGTGGGTAAAAAATAGGAATAGATTGGTGTGGGGAGGCACAGGGAGAGTTAACTATGTCCTAATCACAATGCAGGAAATAGGTTGGGTAGGATGTAAGTAGAGAGAGAGAGAAAAAGAAGAAAGGGAAAGGGGAATGAAAAGAGACCAGAAAATAAAATAGAAACGTAAAAATTAATGTTATTTTAGAGATTAAAAGACCATCTATTTATAGAGGAATATGAATATGTTGAGAGAAAGGGAGGGACATAGAGGAGATGAGAAAAACTTTAAAAAATGCTTAAAATATTATATAGGTATAAAGAGGTAGTACTGCTATTAATGAATTTAAGTCTCAGAGGTTTTGAATTGAGTAATAAGTTTGTGGATTAAGTGTGTACACAATGGGGGATAGGGTCTACTGGTTAACTACGGGTTTATCTGAGGATGTGCAGGACAAGAGTTAAGTCACATAAAGATGAATAAAGAGGAAAAGATGGAAAGGATAGGAAAGTGAGAAGAAAAGATCAGAAGTTCAGTAGAGCTAGAAAAAAAAAACAACAAGATAATTAAGAATGAAAGAAAAAGAGAAAGAAGACAAGAAAAGAAAAGAAAACACACATTCACGTATTCCTAAAATAAAAATTATAAGAGGAGAAAAAAAAAGTTAATGGAAAACAATTATTTTTTCAGAAGAGGCAAAAATTAAAGATTAATAAAAGTTTTAGAAAAGCAAAAAAAATTTTATATATATATAAGGTAACAAAAAATGAAAAAAAAAAACAAAACAAGAAAAAGAAAAAAACGAAAAGAAGAAGAAAAAAAAAAGTTCTTTGATTTTTTTTTTTTTTTTGGGAGGAGTGGGAAGAGTCCTGTATCTCCCTTTTGTCTGTAATCAGAGTCTGGTTGGAGTCTCTGGTCAGCTTGAGGTCCTGTGGCTTGATTGGTTTCTTAAGTCAGTTTGTTGGAACAGGCAGAAAAATGCTCTGCTTTACCCAAGATTTTGAGATCCCCCTCCCAGGTTAGTTTACTGGGAGGGTGATCTGCTTTGAGAATCACAAAAGAGGGGGATGCAGTGATGAGGCTAGGTTCTGGGTAGAGTTGAGGCCTTTCAACGAACAGTAGCTTTTCCCTGGGGCTATTTTGTGAAAAAAAACTCACAGCACCCAGCCTGGAGCCATTCTCAGGGTTTCTGTTTTTCAATTGATTGTGGTGGCTGCTAGAGGGCGGGGCAGCCTCTGGCTTTGGTTACCCGGTGAGGAGAGCCACTCCAATGGCTGGCGCCTGAGCTGGGTGACTTTTCCCTGGATGGAACTGAGTCTGTGAGGTCACTTCGCCGTTAAGTTCTTGTGACCTGCTAAATGACTCGTTTTATTCCAAGGCCTGAGCTGGAGCTAGCCGCTCCTCCGAGCTTTGTCGGTATCCAAGATGGAGATCACAGGTGCTGCGGGGGGGGGAGGGGTGGCCTTCCCTCCTCTGCTCTCAGAGAAGGAGTGAGGAAGTGGGGCTTCTACTCACGCGGAGTCTTGGATCCCGGGTCGTCTCTGGTCTGCAAAGTGCAGGATGAAGTTGTCCGCTCCTTGTCGGTTTTTGCTGGTGTTGAGTAGAATCCGCTCGTCCGCTGCGTCTGGCTCCTTCGTCCCGGACTGCGTCTCAGGTATGCCTCCGCGGCGGTGGTCGCCGCTGCGACCCTGCCGCCGCAGCGGCAGCTGCTCAGATGTGTCTGCTTGGCTTCCCCTCTCTTGACTAACTCTCTGTCCTGTGATGGCACACTTTGTGTGATTCTCTGGCTTGGGACTGTTCACTGGAACTCTGAAACTGTTTTCTATGCAAGAGCTTGTTCAGATTCCAGCTTCTCCTCCGCCATCTTCCCGGAACTCTCATAGTAAACTCTTAAACAACATCAGTTGTTTCTCCCTAAGTCTTTCTTGGGCTGAGGGATCTGTGCCTCCATCTAAGCACTGGGGAGGAAAGCTGGGTTCTGAGCCCTGGGACTACTGGGATATAGCGTTTACTACAAACAGCAGCCAGCCGGCACTGGATTCCTGAGACTACAAGTCTTTCATGAGCCCAACTCAACACCGCCCAAGGTGTGCCTGACAAATGTGCATTCTTGTGATATCCATATGAGTGGGCATTTACTGTTTTACCCCTCCTGGACCAGAACTGTGGTCTGAGACATCGATTTAGTGCTCAGATCCACACTGCTCTCATGATAGATGTCATTCTGATGACCGGGTTGATGACCTCCGTGTCACAAGGGTCGATCCATCTCTGGTACTGTGGCCCACTCTGTATGCAAAGGCCTCCGAGGAGGCTGCTCTAAAGAAGTGTAAGACACCTAGACATTGGGAGACCCTCAGGAACCCCCTGGAAAATACTCTGCTTAGAGCCACAGCATGAGGTCAAAGCAGTCCAGGTATTGTTCATGTAGCTCAAAAACTGGGCCTGGTTGCTGTCCCCAGCTCTTCATCTTACCACTTGAGCCACAGCACCACTTCCGGTTTTCTGGTGGTTCTTGGAGAACAGAGTCTCCCAGACTTTCCTGCCCAGGCTGGCTTTGAATGGCAATCCTCCAATCTCAGCCTCCTGAGGAGCTAGGAGGACATGCATGAGCCACCAGCGCCCAGCTGATCTGGCCTTTCACCACAGTGGAGTAGGAGCTCCTGAAAGCTTTTCTTTATTTTCTCTGTGCCAGTACTGGGGCCTGCAATCAGGGTCTGGCCTGTGGTCTCTTTAGTTTTGCCCTCAAGGCTGGCAATCTACCACTTGAGCCACAGCTCCATTTCTGGCTTTTGGTAGTTCATCGGCAAAAATGTCTCACTAACTTTCCTCCCCTGAGCTGGCTTTGATTCACGATCTCTGATCTCAGTGTCCTGAGTAGCTAGGATTTACAGGGGTTAAGCCACAGGTGACACTGGGCTAGAAGTTTTTCTTAAGCAAGCATTCTTCCTTGCATTTGCCCTGACTCCTCCATGCAAAGGAGGCCTGAAGGTAAGGAGCTGTGGAAAATAGGCTTCTGGTCAAAGAAAATGGCTGGGGTCCTTGGTGAAAAGACACGCTAATCTTCCCCTGGACCCCATTCTGCCCTAACTGTGACTCAAGTGTAAATTTTGTCCCAGACTTGAGTGTTCTGCCAGACTTGTCTGAAGCCACAGAACTTTCATTCCACTGACACTACCAGCTCTACAACACACCTCAGGACCTTTGCCCAAGCTGTACTTATTGCCTGAGGCTCTCTGCCTTGTTCCACATCTTAGAGCTCCTGTGGAATTTTGGCACTGGTTATATCACCTCATGGAGCAAGCCTTTCCTTCCCTTCTCCCCCTTTAAAAAATATATTGAGTTCCTACAGATTGAACTTGTGCAGGCTGACTGGAAATTGCTCTATTGTGGTGGTGGTGGTGGTGGTGTCTGTGTGTTTGTGTGTGTGTGTGTTTGTGTGTGTGTGCGTGTGTGCATGCGTGCATGTGCACCCACGCATGTGCATGCATGCAAACACGCATGCCAGTCGTGGGGTTTGAATTCATGGCCTGGACGCTATACCTGAGCTTTTGTGCTCAAGACTAGCACTGTACTACTTGATTCTCAGCTCTACTTCTGGCTTTTGGGGTTTAATTGGAGAAAAGAGCCTCATATATCCGTTCCTGCACGCAATTGGCATCCTCAGATCTCAGCCTCCTCAGTAGTTAAGATTACATGGGTGAGCCCCCAGCACCTGCCCTCTACCTCTTACCCATAACGGCCCTCCTCTGAGTCCCAGAAGAATATGTCTCACTCTGCGTACTTTTTTTTTTTTGTCAATCTTGGGGCTTGAACTCAGGGTCTGGGCATGTTCCTGAGCTGCTTTTTTTCAACACTAGCACTTTTATCACTTAAGCACAGTGTCTCTTTTGGCTTTTTCTCTTTCTGTGGTAGTGAGGAATCAAACTCAGGGCTTTGTGTGTGCTAAGTAAGCACTCTACCAGTAAGACACATTCGCAGACCAAGGCTCATTTCTAAAAGAAGCTATGACGTTAGGATTTATTGGATTACCCACTTTGGCACAGAAATCGCTGACTGTTTCCTATTTTTGTCAGGATTTGGGACCATCCTGAGACTCTGCAATAAGGAATAATGAGTGAATGATGGCCACCAGGCCCCAGAGGTCTAGGCTAACATCTTACAGGGAGATAGAGGAAATGGAGACACAACCTTCGACAACTCCTACAGCCTAGGAACTGTGGTTTCCCTGGAGGCAGTGGCTGGCTGCTAGGTGTTCTGATGGGACATCTCAGCCAGAACATAATGCACCCATTGCACACACTGTAAAGCTAAATTCAGAAATCCTTAACCAAAAGACCACCAGAGGCCACCACCAATGTAAAAGCAAAGTAGTCTTTATTGCGAGCTCAAGCTTGGTCCCCTCAGAGTTACATAGCAGCAACCGAGGTTTGCAGCACCTTTTATACACATTTTAGGGACAATTCTATATTACGATTGGCGAACTACAATGTGGGAAAGGACCAGAAACAAGTTGTTGGTTAGATCAAGGGGACTGACATACTTTAAACTGGTTGGCTTGTACCACAGGGAAGTCTCAAGAGGATATGTGCTAAACTGCAGGGTGTCTGGTTTAGATAATGGTCACCAGGCCACAAAAGGGGCTGTTTTGGAGTTTCTGATACCTTGACATCCTGCCTTAAGCAAACACCATGTGTTTCCCCAAATTGTCTGTGCAATGCTATTTCAGATATCTCCACATCCTGGCATCTAGTGTTCCCAGGACTGTCTGTGGCTGGAATAGGTCAAGGGTGGCAGAACTGAGTTGGGGTCTTCAGTAAAATAGACTTGCATAGGTTCCTCAACACCAGTTGCACACACCAGCCCAGGCAAAGCCTTCGTGGCTTCAGTTCTTAAATGGCAGGAAAGGATGCTTTGTTCAAGCTGCAGACTTAGTACTCTCTGAGGGCTTCTTCCAGCTTGCCCAGGTTGGGGGGCTGGGCATGGGCAACCTGCTGAAAGCCCATCATCCAGGCCCTGTCGCTGAGCTCCTTTTGCTCAATGGTAGTGCTCTGCAACTTGAACCACTCAGTGATTTTGTTTGTTTATTTCTTTTGTTTTCCTGTGATCTCTTAAGAAATACAAGGGTCGCGGAATTTCCTGCCCAGGCTGCATTCAAATTGGCATCTCAGCCTTCTGAGGAGCTAGGATCACAGGGAGGAACCACTGACAACCTGGCTTACTTTTCTTCTTGTTCTTTTTTTTCGTGACAATCTGAAATCTTAACGGTGTCATTCCAATGGTTTGCATTCCAAGAAAACATCCCAGACCTGGAATTCGAATGCTAGGACTGGCACCCACAAATAGAGGGAGATCCTGCAAACTCATTCCTATTCATTTGAATGCTAATGGAATGTTATAAAAGTAATAAGTAAATTTGAAATTAATTCATGATTCTATTTTAGAATGCGACACAAAAATTATTGAATTTATATCTTCCATTCTAGCACCATGGTATGATTAAGGATATTGACTGATACTTTATTAATGCTTTTGTAAGTATTCAACGATGATTCTTCATTAAATGGAGGCATAATTTAATAACTAATAATTGGTAATTATATATATAACTTAATAATATAATATTCCCTCTGCATATATATACACATATATATGTATGTATATATATATACATGTATATACATGTACATATATATATATACATATATATATATATATATTGGGCACTACTGTGGCTTGATTATAGGTCCTCAGAACTTCCTGGCAGCTCAGTTTGCTGGAGGCTGGTGTGCTAAGACTGTGACCCATTTATGAACTGGGCATTGTAGGCTGTGAGTTGAAATCCCCGCATGGCCAAAAATTTATTCATGGAGTAAGAAGCCAATTTTGACAAATTTTTTTCCTTCTCTGTGAAAGTCCTGGGTCTCAGTATATGTGATATGATATAATAAAATAAATGTTATATGTACAATAATACTAAATAAATAAGGGTAATAAATATCATATGGAGTAAACCCATATGACATAGATCTAATATATGACTATTATATTTTATAGTGCTGGGGCTTCAATTCAGGCCCTGGGAACTTGTCTGAATTGCTTGTCTTCGAGGACGGTGATCTTCCCCTTCACCCACAGTGCCTCAGAATTCCCCAGACCCTGAGTTTAAATCCCAGGCCTGCAAGAAAAATGGGGCAAATTCCAAGCCATGATGATGATGATGATGATGATGATGATGATGATGTTTTGGGTCAACCACCGGGCTTGAACTCAGGTCTTGGTATCTCTGCCACAGCCGATCCTTGGATCCCAGGTCCTGAGTTCAAATTTCCGGGCTGGCTAAAATAAAAATAAAAACGAGAGATAAAACTGAGAAGTTCAAGGAGGTGGTTTTACTTTTTTTTTTTCATTGCATTGTGACCATCCTGGGTCTAAATGACAATGCCCAGAAAGTGTACATGACCTTACATTGCTGATATTTGGATGACTATTAGGGAAGCCAAGCAAAAACTGGCAACTTAAGCCTGGAAATCGAATCCTGGACTGCCGGGATGGCAGGAGATTCTAAGAAACAATTTCCAATATACATCTGTGTGAATGGAATTTTGTAAAAGTAACAATTACCTTAGTAGTTAGTGTACGATTATATTATAAAATTATACACAATTATACAACTTTGAATAATTTTCAATTAATATTTTATTATGTATTCAATCATGATGCTTAAAAAAAGAAGGAATAATTTAATTGCCAATAATTGGTTGTAATATTGTATATGCAATTTCATAATATAGAGACATCTCACGTTATATACATCTATCCATCTATCTATCTATCTATCTATCTATCTATCTATCTATCTATCTATCTATCTGCAAGTCTAAACATTTATCTTTTTATACACTTGTCACTAATGGGGCTGAGTGATAGAGTGCTCGCCTAGTACGTACAAAGCTTTCGTTTCGATTCCTCACTACTGTGTGCATAGGAAAATCCAGAAGTTGTGCTGTCGCTCAAACAGTCGAGCACTAAGTTTGAGCATAAAAGATTAGCGACTGTGTCTAGACCCTTCCTCAAGACCCATGACTGGCACCAAAACAAAAAATAAAAAGGAAAATATAGAATGTTCTGACTGCAACTATATAAGAATAGGGCTGCAAATACCTCATCACAGAGCAAGGAGGGAGTCTAGTGCTGACAGCTGCCGTCTAACCTGACTTAGCCAGAGGTGAACCACTGCAACCCATCTCCACAGAACCGGATGCTGCTGGCTTACTTACCCCTGTCATCCAAGATACTCAGGGACTGAGATCTGACACTGGTGGGTTTAAAACCAGGCCCTGTCAGGATGTCTGTGAAACTCTGAGCTGTGGCTCAAAGTGGTAGAGCTCTAGTCTTGAGCAAAAAATCTTAGGACAGTACCCCCAAACTGTCAGTGCAATTCCATGGCTGATGCCCTCCCTCCAAAACCCCATCCCTCTAAAATCTAAATTTGGACTGTTTGTGAGGTGTTTCTGAAAGAATTGTGATACTGATGAAAGCACCTTAATTTAATGACAGCATGTGGGATACAGCTATGTGATCAGTCCTTCATGAGATGTTGTGTGTTGAGTCATTCACGCGGTGCATTTTTTCATCTGGTTCTTGTAAGAGCTCCACAAGTAAGATGATGATTTGCCCCTGTCAGGGGCAAAATTATGTATGTACCTATCTCTAGTGAGTT
>NW_024870798.1:9207500-9340000 GCF_019054845.1 Dipodomys spectabilis | reverse complement strand
TAAATATAAATCATGTATTTAAAATGTATACGAATATTATTTTTTGGAGTGCTAGGGCTTGAATTCAGTCCCTGGGATCAGGCCTGAATTTCTTGACTTCCAGCTCAGTGAGCTTCTCCTTCCCCCACATTGCTGCAGATTGACCAAAACCCTGAGTTCAAATCCCAGGCCTGGCAGAAAAATGGCCTGAATTCCAAGCCAAGGAGCTTCATAATTTTTAAAATATTTTTAATGTATGTCTGTCTGTATGTGTGTGTATATTTTTATTTTGTCAAGGACAGGGCTTGAACTCAGGGCATGGCAATTCTGCCTCAGCTTTGATCACTCTACACTGGGTTGCAGCCACTGGACACACAGCCGAAACTGGGTCCCCAAAGGATGACAAGAAAAAAAAACCACCCGGTGGTGGTTTTTTTTCAAGGTGATCATCCTGGGTCTGAATGACACAGCTGAAAAGTGTTTGTAACCTGGCATTGCTGAAGTCTGATGGTCTTCCAGTGAAACCATAGGCCAACACGGCAAAATAGGCTCTGTGTTTGAAGCCCAGTCCTGACCCTTGCCAATGGAGGGAGATCCTAAGAGTCTCGTTCCTATTCACAGGAATACCAATGGAAATTAATGTCAAGGTTGAATTTGTTGTTCTGAATGATACTACTATAAAATTAGAGACTGATTTTAGGAGGCTGATGGATTTTAATGAATATTTTTTGACACATTAAGAGATTACTATTAATTATATGGATGCAATAGTTTAGGGACAGTGGTTAATTTAATTAATTATTCATTAAGTATGAAAACAATAATATTAATTACATGGAGGCATAATAATTACCCAAAAATTGGTAGGAATGTAGCCTATATAACTAAATAATGTATCGACATCTTTGGCACTCTATAAATATCTATATCTATTTGTGTACTACCTTCTGCATGTCAGTCTGTTCTTATTTTGTCAACCCTTGGGGCTTAATCTCAGGCGCTGGGAACTGCTTGTCAGCTCCATATGCCACAGGCTGGTGTGTTGACACTCACACATTCATGATTTGGGCTTTGTGGCTGTGAGTTCAGATGCCAGCACTCACAAAAATTGAATTGTGCAGTAAGAAGCCCATGGTGACATGTTTTCCTTTTCTGTAAAAGTCCTGGGTGTCAGGTATGAAGTTTCATACATAGGCATATCTATATCCTATGTAATAAATGCTGTAAATATTCTATGCATAATAGCAGTCGATAAAATAAATTGCAAATGAATAAAACAAAAATATAAAATGAATAACTACACTAAGCACAATTTGGAGTCAACATACGGGGCAGGATGTCAGGGACTGGGGACCGCCTGGCAGCTGATTTGGCTAGAGGCTGCTGTGCTGGCAGTAACCCATTCATGAAATGAGCCTTTTAGGCCGTGAGTTTAGATTCCAGCCCTGCCAAAAATGTAATCTTGGAGTGAGAAGCCGAGTGTGACACATGATTTCCTTTTCTGTGAAAGTGCTTAGTGTTAGGTAGGATGTTTAATTTGTGTGCAAATCTATAAGCTATGTAATAGGATTTAATAAAGATAAAAATGTCATAGGTGGAAGAATTGTCACTATGATAAACATTGAATTAGTAGTGAATCATTCTAGGATAAAATTAGACACAATAAGTATAGGAAGTACATTAAGTTTAATTAATATTTTATTAAGCATTAACAGAATAAAAATTACATGGAGACATAATTAAATACCTAATAATTGGTAGTAACACATGATGCATAATTCAATAATATATAGACATCTGTCTCATTCTATGAAATATTAATTATATGTATGGATATATGTACATATATGATAAACAATACTGATATTGAGTAATTATTAATTGATGCTTTATTAATTGTTAACTGGGACACATCATTAAATGTAGATATAATTTAATACCTAAGAATTGGTACTAATATTATCTATAATTTAATAATATGCAGACATCTCTCTTTTTGTGTCTACAATATTTATATACAGAAATCTCTATCTATTTATACCTTGTTCACTCCTGCGGCTCGGTGGTTCAGTGCTCACCTAGTAATCATGAAGCCCTGTGTTCAATTCCTCAGTGCCACATAAATAGAAAAACAGGAAGTTCTGCTATCGTTCAACCAATTGAGTGCTTGCCTTGAGCACAAATGCTTAGGGAGAGTTTATAAGCTCTTCCTCAAGCCCCAGGACTGCCACCAAAAAAGGGTAGGATGTTCTAACTGCAATTATAGAAGGACATAACTTCAAATACCTCATTACAGAGCAAGCTAGGTGTGTGGTGCTTACAGCTGCCACCTAACCTGACTTAGGCACATGTAAACCACTGCAACCCAGCTCGATGGGTTACACATGTCATCCTGGCTTATGCGCGTCATCTTAGCTGCTCGAGGTGTTTAAACGCCAGTCCTGGCAGGATGTCTATGAGACTCTTCAAAATATGGCTCCAAGTCATAGAGCTCTAGCCTTGAGCAAATATCATTAGAACAGTATTCCCATGCTTTCAGTTCAAGCCCCATGTCTACCTCCCCCAAGTAAAAAACCACCCCATTAAACCATTAGATGTGAACTTGTATGGTTTGTGAAATTTTCCTTAAAGAACGGTGATATTGATGAAAGCACCCTAATTTTAATGACAGCTTGTGGAACAGAGCTATGTGCTGAGTCTTCACAGGGTGCAGTGTGCTGAGTCCTGCATTGGGTGCTAAGTCTTTCACAAGATGCTGTGTGCTGAGTCCTGCAAAGAGTGACATGTACTGTGTCCTTCACAGGGTGCATTCTTACATCGTGCCCTTGTAAGGGATCCACAACTGAGATGATTATGCAGACAAGAATATTGAGTCTCAGATATGCTCCCATGGCAAGTATAAAATTATGTATTACTGAAGAATAGTGAGTTGTCTTCTGTGGACAAATGTTTTCTTTTTTTCTGTCATGATCCTTGAACTCGGGTTCTAGGTGCTGACCCTTACCTCTAGGGCTCATGGCTAGCACTTCACCACTTGGAACAATGGACCCCCTTGCAGCAGAAGCCAAGCCCAAGGGGTCAGTAGCTGGTCTGTCATCCCGCCTTCTCAGGAACCTGAAATCTGAAGATCTGGGTTCCAAAATATCCCAGACACAAAAGGTCCCATGAGACTATTAT
Source organism: Dipodomys spectabilis (assembly GCF_019054845.1). NCBI lineage: Eukaryota > Metazoa > Chordata > Mammalia > Rodentia > Heteromyidae > Dipodomys > Dipodomys spectabilis. The sequence goes on along the minus strand of NW_024870798.1, from coordinate 9,336,844 downwards.
CTCCAATTCACCACTAAGAACCTGAAGTGGAAGCAGGGTGCTTTCCTTATGCTGGCAATCCTAGCTACTCAGGCGAATGAGATCTGAGGATCATGGTTCAAATCAAGCCTGGGCAGGAAAGTCTTTGAGACACCTAGCTCCAATGAACCACCAGAAAACCTGAAGTGGCGCTGTGGCTCAAGTGGTACAGCACAAGACTTTCGCTGAAGAGCTCAAGGAAAGCACCCAGGCCCAGACTTCAACTCCTACAACTGACAACACAACAACAAAAGACAGAAAACACTAACAAATCTGAGGTAGAGGTCTGGGAAAGTGCATTAGGGATAGAGTGTTTTGCATCTATGAAACCCTAGGCTTGATTTCTCAGGACCATATCATTAGGAAAAACCCTGAAGTGGCTCTGTGGCTCCACTGGGAGAAGGCTATCCTTCTACAAGAGAAACTAGGTACAGTGCTCAGGTCCTGAGTTCAAGCTCCAGGACTCATGTATGTGTGTGCGTGCACACATACCCCCACCCCCCCCACCCCCACCCCCACACAAACACACACACTCACAGACCAGAAGTGATGCTGTTACACAAAATGGAAAAGCACTGGGCTTCTGCACTGTGCTCCTGCTCAGCACAAAGACCTTGTGATCAAAACCTAGCCACCCAAGGCCCAACAAGGAGAGGTCAAAGGTTTCAAAACCTGATGAACTTCACCAGCCCTAGATGACAGGAAGCTTTGTGATATCCAACATGTGCTTGGATTTCCCAAACCTAGGAGAGGCATCATAGGCACATCATTGCTCCAATGAAACATTTCATTAGATTCAGTGCCCTAGTTGTCTGCCAGAAGTACTCCTGAATTATATTGAGCACTTTATCTGAACACAAAAACATAGTCTCACAAAGGCAGGATAAGTGCACGTAACTTTATCTGCCATGGAAAGTGGCACAAATGAAAACTTGTTGTTAAAACAGAGCACTGGGGAGAGAGATAGCTTGGGGTAGAAAGAGACCCTTTTCTCCTGACCTTCAGAGCACGCCCACATTCATCCTCACTAATTGGCTCAGGTGGAATTGTTTGTTACCAAGTTGTACAGGAGTGAGGCCTTTTGTCTGCCTGTCCACACAATGTGAGAGACTTCTTCCAGCAGGCCTGGGATGCAGAGAAACCCTCAGGTTACACTGGGAATAGTGATGAGTTCCCGGGAACATTCACTGTCTTGAAAGAAGTCTCTGTGTTATGAAATTATTGTATTGAATACAAATTTCCTAGCTTGGTGCCATTCATCATAGCTATTCTATAGCTTCACCTATAGGAATACATCCATACATAGACAATGACATGGAAGTACAGGTTCTTTTTGAGAGGGCAGGTCCTGAGGTTGAACTATGAGCCTAGGCATTGTCCCTGAGCTCCTTTTGATCAAGGGTAGTACATGAAGCTTGAGTCATAGCCTCAATTCTGTTTTTTTGTGATCTCTTAGAAGTAACAGTGTCATAGACTTTCCTACACTGGCTGGATTCAAGCTGAGATTCTCTCCATCTCAGCATCCTAAGGAGGTGGGATTACAAGCAGCAGCCATTGACATATTCTTTCCTTTCTTATTCATTTTTTAATCTGGACAATCTGACTTCTTAGCAGGGTCATTCCAATGGTTTGAATTATTAAGTAAACTACCCAATGTTTATTATAGTTGCTTTCTCTCCTCATCTTCTTCTCTGGTCACAGGTTTGAGGCCAAACGTGAGAAATGAGTGTCACAGTATTTTGGAGCAAATATCCACAGGATATGCCAATTCTGTCACTTAGCATTGAGCTAGAATTTACTGTCTCAGGATGAAAGGACCAAAATCTGGAGTGATCCTCATACTGTCTGCATTGCTCCTTTTGCCTATGAAATGATCTAATCATTATGAGTGTTTTGTGTCTCCAACTTTAAGTATCTAGAACACACTAGAAGCATCTTCCTGTTTCTGTTTTTCTCTAGTACCTCTCGAGATTTAGACTAAGGATTTGTGTGAAGCAGCTCCTCTGCGAATCCCTTGAAGCCTCTTCAGGAGATCACCATTCAAAGCCAACTGAGCAGGAAAATCGGTGAGACTCTTAACTACAATAAACCGCCAGTGAACCAGAAGTGGAGCAGTGGCCCAGAGGGTAGAGCTCCAGGTTTGAGAGAGAAAGCTGAGCAGGACGTACAAGCCAGACCATGCAGGAAAGCCTGGGAGTTAATTATGTCCAATTAACGACCAGATAGCTCTTCAATTACTTTCTGTTGGCATGTTGCATGGGCCTAGGTGAGAAGTCTTGCCCCTGTTATCTGATGATACAGGTAACTGGGACCTGAGATCCTAGGACCCATGGGTCCTACAGAAGAGAAGTATTTTTTAGACATCATATCAGCAAAATTTGGGCATAATCACTGGAATGCTTCAGAAATACGGAGAAAAAAAGATTGGGACCAGCGAGTTAAAACAATAAACAGAGCAGCAGAATAAAATCCCATATAGATTAGAGGAAAACAACACTCATTTTTTGCTATGTGAATTCAGAAGGCCATGTACACTTAGAAGGTATCACAAGTTTGTACCTAAAATATTGCATTGATACAATTTATATTCTGATATATATTCTAAACCTAATTATTTACATTCTAATTGTATTGATTGGAATAAATATCAATTTATTTGTCAAATTATCAAATAATTCTAGTAACTTTCATAGTGTGAAATATAAAATCATCACATATAAATGTAAAATATATAACTATATATAATATAATGAAAAGGCTCATGTTTTGCATTGTTCTCTTGGGGTTAGCGTATCAAAGGCAACTCTGTTTTAAAGTATTATTCCATTATCTCTACCTCAGTGTTTGGTAGAGTTAAACCTAAAGCTTTACCATTTGTAGATTTACAGCCTGGATGCAAGAGGAAACACTGTGGTTAAAACATTAGCAATTTAGGGAGGTTGAGCTTTTCTTCATGTGTCTATTGGTCATTCTTCTTTGTTCTTCAAAGAAGTTTCTCTTTAAGTCTTTAGCCCACTTATTTATTGGACAGATGTTTCTTTGAGTATTTGTTGTTGGGGATTTAATTTTTTGAGTTCCAAGTATATTTTAGATATGAGACTCGTGTCCATCGTATGGCTAGTGAAGATCTTCTCACAATCCGTGGGCTTTCTATTGATCTTGCTAGCTATGTCCTTTGCCATGTGGAAGCTCTGCAACTTCATGCAATCCCATTTGTCCAACCTTTCTTTGATTTGTTGTGTCCGGGTCTTTATTAAGAAAATTTCAGCCTGTGCCAAGGAGAACTAGGGTTTCTCCTATTCCATCCTGTAATGTTTTCAGAGTGTCTGCTTTGACTCCGAAGTCTTTGATCCATTTGGAGTTGATTCTGGTGTAGGGTGATAATGCAAATCAAGACAACATTGAGATACCACCTCACCCCAGTTAGAATGGCAAAAATGAAGAACTCTAATAACAACAGATGCTGGAGGGGATGTGGACAGAAATGAATCTTACTGCATTGTTGGTGGGAGTGTAAACCTGTTCAACCACTTCTCAAAAAACTTCACATACAGCTCCCCTATGACCCAGCAATCCCACTTTTGGGCATTTACCCAAATGTTTACAAACAAGACCACACTATAGCTATCAGCACACCTATGTTTATTGCAGAATTATTTACCATAGCTAAGATATGGAACCAATCCAGATGCCCCTCAGTACATGAATGGATCAAGAAAATGTGGTATATATACACAATGGAATTCTATGCCTCCATCAGAAAGAATGGCATTACCCCATTTGTTAGGAAATGGAAAGACTTGGAAAAAATTATATTAAGTGAAGTAAGCCAGGCCCAAAGAAACCTAGGTCCCATGGTTTCTCTTATTTGCAATATCTAGTATATGTATGAGTGAAGCAGAAAATGTCAGATAATGTGATGTTAGGAAAATGAATCCTTAGATATGTATTTAAATGTTTTTTTTTCTTTCATGCATTTGTTTCTAACGCACTTATAAGATTATCTTTTTGTTGCTTTGTATGTCCCTCTCCCACATTATAACCCCTGCTTTCACTATATTTGATGTCGGTATAATTTGTGAAGGAGAAGGGGAAAAACAAGTCGTTTAAGGATACAGGTGGACCTGTTGCAACAATGAGAAGTACAAGTTGTCATGTCGAAAATGAGCTTTACAACTTTGGTTGGGAGGAGGATTGGGTGGGGGTCGGGGGGAGGCTGGGAAGGGATGTGAAGGGTAACAAAGGAGGAGGTTGCAATACTTGATAAAAATGTACTCATTATCTTGCCCATGTAATGTTACCCCTCTGTACATTTTGTTCACAATAAAAATAATAATAAAAATAAAAATAATAAAAAAACATTACCAATTTAAGGCCTAATAATGAATAGAAATATATGGACTTCTCTTGCAACTATGAAAATATTTGGTGATAAAATGGCAGTAGTGTAAGTTCCTGCCGTTTTGGAAGGTAGACAGGCCAAGACATTAGGTAATCACGAATATGAACAATTTTTCACTTTCTTGGTTTTAGCTACATTTGAAATGGTAGGTATCATAAACAATCATATTTTGATAAAATGCCTTCTAGTATGAACAGTTCTGGCTGAACTGTTCATCTCTCTATGATCCCTTGTAACTAAGATTAGATTTGTTCCACTAATACAATCTATCCTGTCATAGTAAGATATTCTGGTTGGTCTATTCCTACATGGAAGAAGGGTAAAGGGTCAGGTAGACATTTGTGCCAGTAAGACCTCATTTGGGAAAATCTCAGCTGCATATGTTCAGAAGTAGCTCTTAAACAAGGCTTACTTTGAATCCATTGGCTCCACAGATCTAACACAGTTGGATAAATAAGTACTTGAAAAAGCCGTCTCCTTTGGACATAGCTATTAATACTTGAAAGTTTGATCAAATTCTAAGTGAAAAAGACTTAAAATAGTCATTGACAAAAAAATTGCAAATGTGAGCAATGAACTGAACAACATATTTTTTTAACTATTCAAAGAATTTTAGGGAAATAAGATTAATAGCATTTTTAGGAACAATAAGGTTTCCTTGTTACAAATAGGCACCTAAGCATATAAGACTGTATAAATATTTCATCATTAACTACTAAAATTTACAGGATACTACATTCTTCAGCAGCTTGTATACCAAAATTACAACAATACAGAGATTAACATGGCACTTGTACAAGGATGATATGAAAATTTGTGAAGTATTCAAAATTTTTCATTCTTCAGATGCAAGAAATGAAAAACAGCTATTAAAAAGTTGATTACAAAATTACAAGTGTAACAATACACCTAATTCATATAATTAAAAGTTACTTTGACATCAGTGTATTAAATTTTCACCTTAGAAAGGCCTTTACATAGCATAACCTTTACACAACTTTTGAAATTAGACAACATTGTTGTTTTATCCCAAAGAAATATAATACTAAAAGGACCTAGGGGAAAAAAAAGGAATCTTAAACTGTTTCTGTATGGAATGCAATCTGAAAGGACACATTAATGAACCTATATGTTATAAAACATTGTAGAATTCAATGTATTATATCTAGGAGAGAATAAAAGAGATTATGGACACTATACAAACATAGAATATAGAATATTTTAAAATATACTTTTTCAGACAAACACCGGAAATATCTTTATTTTCTATAGTACTCATTTCAACAGATAAATTAAAATTATTTCCGATCAACAAAATCACAAACTCTGCATAAATCATTATAGATGTATACAAAAACTCTTGAATACATTTTGACATCAAAAGCAGACAATTCCTTTGAAGAACTCCACAGAATCCGTGAATTGGTACTATAAGATATTGTTGTTATTTGGATTGTGAAAATATGTTGTTTTGACAAGAAGGAATTAATGACATTTTTGAAATTTAAGAAAATTAACCGAATCATTAGGATTTAGGAGAACAATTTGTACAGCCTTCCACAACTTCAAAGAGGTAGTGATACATACTTATCCTTTTGGTAATATCAAATGCAGTTTCTTCCAAGTGGTTCTTCAGACCTGGTTTGACATATTGGTTCAACAGTTCCAGTGTATTTTTGCTATCTCAATTACCAGCAGCAAGATGCAAGGGGGTCAAAAAGCGTTTAGTTTGGGCATTGGTATCTGCATCATGAAGAAGAAAGAAGCCACTCTGGTTGTATTACACGTATATGCACTGTGCAGGGGTGTCCAGCCATCTACAGTTATTGCATGTGCCCCTTGAGCCACCAACTCACGGACAATGTCTAAGTGTCCACTGTAGGCTTCCCGATGAAGACGGGTATACTCATCGTCATCCCTAGTATTCACATGAGTAGCCTTTTTGGAAAGTATTCTCTGCACTGTAGTAAGCTGGTTATTTTCAGCAGCCCAAAGAAGAAATTTGCTTGGATCCTTCTCCATTTTTTTTCTTGCAATTTTTATCATTCCTCACATTTTCATCTTGTTCCTCATCTTCATTAGAATTGCCTAACCAGATACATTGAGTGCCAGTGGAAATGAGGTGTCCATGTATTTCCCTAATAGTTCATGTTGGTTGAACTGGTCAGAAATATCTGGTGAATTCTCTGCTTATGTTTTTTCACCATGATTTATTTTCTTTTTCCATTTTTACTATTCGAAATTATTCTAACTGGAGATTAGGGAATAAATGGAGAGCATAGGAAAGATGTTCCTCCATATTCAAAGGTACAGACTGAAAATGAGGACCAGTGGTGTCCTCATGTGCAACTTATTCTAGGAATGAGAAAATGTGAAATAATGCCTCCTATATAAATTATTTGGGAAATGGCAGTGCAGAAAGTGAAATGATGCAACCCAAAATATAAAACAATATAAATTAGGATAATTATGGAGCAATCATATTATCTATGAGAGCCATGAAAGACAGAGATGAGCTATCCACAAAATCCATGCCTCTGATCAATTTATAGAACAAGCAGAAATTTTTTTTTAAAGAAAGATGGAAATAGAATTTATGTATTTACTTGAAATTAGTAAATACCTTTTTAATAGCCTACATAAGAATCTAAATCCTTGATAGCACTAGTAACAGATCTGACTGAAATCAGTTGAATCACACTTTTCCTGTACAATGAAGGAATAGGTACAGGCTAGGAAAGCAGCTAGAAAAGGTAGGCTGATTGTATCTGTGAGAAAACTTTGTGGAAACTGGTATTGAGGATTACTTACTGGTGACCCACTTGCACTGGAAGCATGATTCTGACCTCTTGCTTGCTGATTCTGAACTATTGTTTTGATCATTATATTCTCCAAAAAGAAAAAGTCAGAATTGATAACAAAGGACTACTAATACAGTTTGACTTTTCATTAAGCATATTCAATCATCAAAATCACACGAAGACAATAGACAGGCCTATTTTTTTTAGATGAAAACAAGTGTCTTTAAAAAAACAAGGAATTTAAGTAGTCTTCCAAAGGACTTCCATTTTACTTACTGCATTATACATTTTTCCTAATGTTGAGTAACAATAAATAATGGATCTATTAGAAAGCTCTTAAAGCTCGTCTGTTCAATACTGAGTTCTCTTACACTATATTATGGTATTTTTTTGTATGGTCTTAGGAAGAAATTTACTTTACTTACTTGAATTTGTGACAGGACAATATCATGACTGTACATCTTTCTTCTATACTCTCAGTTTTACATTATTATCTAAATATGTGCATTAAATAAGTATAGAGGAAAAAGTAGAAGCCACACTGGTGGATCATGGCTTTAATCCTAGCTAATCAGAAAGAAGAAATCTGAGAATTGTGGTTTGAAACCAGACCAAGAAAAAAAAGTCCATTAGATCTTGATTTGAAAGTAACCAGCAAAAGCTAGAAATGGAGCTATGGAGCTAGAAATGGAGCTATGGTACAAGCAGTGAAATGCTAGCCTTGAGAAAACTAAAACAAAAAAATGACAAATTCTGAGACAGAGCCAGGCCCTGACTTCAAGCTCTAGTATTAGCATCAAACTAATTAATTAATTAATCAATTAAAAATAAATTAAGTGGTCACGTGTGGAGAAAATGCTCAGAGATATCACCCAGGCTCTTATTTCAAAAACTTCAATCTACCGAAAAAATCTATTTAAATAATACCTGTGTAAATAGAGTATTTTCATCACCCAAATGCACATCCATGCTCAGTTATTTTTGCAAGGTAACTCTGTTATGTCTGGAGTACCACATAACATTATCACTTAAGTAGAAAGCATTGAAACATGGGTTCACTCTATCTCTCTAATGGATTTTTCTCCCCACAAATACTCAAATCTTACATTCATTCCAATTCTTTTAAGTCATAGCTTTTTTCTTTAACATCCATAATATTAAAGTTTGAATTTAGTGTCTTGTGTCTCCTAAATGGGTGTTCTTACCAGTTTGTCATGCCCCCAGCCCTAAATTATCCAGATTAATTTTCAGATAGAATCTGGCTTCCTACTTGTGTATGATCATGGGCTCAGTCCACTTGATGTTATTCTTCCTGGAATTTAGATTAACAGGTGTCTGGCATTGTGTACAGATCTTTATATCCAGTCTGGGCTTTAACCACTATCCTCACAACAGTAGACTCCCACATAGTCAGGTTTTTCATAAGCTTACCATAGATGATTTTTTAAATAAATCTTTGCATTTCCTGCAGGTTCTTGAGTACTGATTTAATTTGTGTTTTCTTTGGATTCGTTTGTTTCATTTGAATATATGTATTCAGTGGTTCCTCATTTTTCATTTGGTTTCTTTCACTCAAGTTCTTACCTAAATTTCTGAGAAACCAATTCTTCTTTCTGAAGATAGTCAAGCTGAACTTTATTTATTCCAAACCAATTTCAGTAATATTTAAACATCTTCATATCTAGGAAAGGTACACAAATGCTTATCACTGGGAAGGGTCTTTTTATTTTCACAGCAGTCTTTGGCATTCACAGACTTATCATGAATTATACAAATATAATAAAACTCAGATGCTTGCCAGGAGGAGAAAAACCTATTACTAATTGTTTGACAGAGGCTTCCCTTCTCGTGAATGAAATATGCTGCTTGATGCAGGATTTCACAGAATCATATTGCTAGGGAGAGCCTAAAAATCAGGTAACACTACAGAGTTGAGGGAGATTACTTGACCTCCTGAATAATTTACTTTTATGTCAAATAAAAGCAGGCTTCCAAAAAGAGAGTAGACTTTAGAGAAACATGATGAGTTGTATGTAAATAGGTGCTTAGCTGACTTTGTTGATTGGTGAACTAATACAGGGAAATAAAGTACAGCACGGTAAAAAATTAAAGAACTCTGCATTGAAATAATCATTTCTGTGTGTGTGTGCATGCACACATGTGCGTGTACACACACATGCATGTGCATTGCTCATGCATGCATTATTCATTGCTGAGCCTTGAGAGTGCCTAGACACTATCCCAAAGCTTCTGGTCAAGGAGAGTGGTCTACCACTTAAGCCACTACTCCACTTACGGTTTTTTGGAGATAATCACTTGTATTGTCATGATTGGACTGGCTTTGAACAGTGATCTTCAGATCTCAGCCTCCCGAGTAGCTAGCTAAGCTGATTCAGTCTCTGAGTAGCTTGTTAAAATGCTGCCTGTACTCTATGCTTCACTGCTGTTTTATACTTTTCCTGAGGTAATCACAAGTCTAAGTCATATATGTCTAATTGTTTAAAAATATTTACTGCTTGGCACCAGCGCTCCCAACTGTACTCTTTACTACTTAGGAGGCTTGAGAACAGAACCCAGGCCACATTTTAGTGGACTTCCTTAATCTATAACTGGGTGCATTGGATCATTTCCACCATCTTGCACTATCTAGAGACTAAAATTGGAAGGACTGCAAGATCAAGGCCAGCCATGGTAGATAGTGCAACTCTGATGCCTTTGATGATGGGAAGGCTAAAAGGACAGATCAGGTGCATGTTCTTGTGGAAAGGGAACCCCTACCCTAAAATTAACAACTGATATGATGCCTGCCTAGCAAGAACAATACACCAAGTTGAAATCCCCACCAAAATAAGTATATACCTTAACATCCAAAAACATAGTAGAATCTGTTCTTTGCTCTAATATAATCTTTATCTGATTATCATATGATATGGCAGAATAGTTTCTTCGTTAAACTTATGATATATTTAAAAGGACCTAGAAAATTCTTCCTCACTTCTTAAGTGCAAACGAATGGCAAATTGACTCATTTCTTACATATTTGACTACCACTAAAAATTCGTCTACTGATTATTATAGTAATATATACTGATTTATTACTTTACTGTGTAACAGTTTTTAAACTTTTTGCTTCTCTGTTGAAGTTTAAGTATTTAAATTGTATCATCAAAATATATTCCTTGTGTACTTGGGGTAGTTCTTTACTAAGTTTTTAACCAATGGGTTCTAAGTATTTTTGTTATTGTTAAAATATTGTACAGAGGGGTTACAATTACATGGGCAATACAATGAGTACATTTCTTATCAAGCATTGTTGCCTCCTCCTTTGTTTCCACTTCCCACCCGTCCCCATCCCCTTCTCTCCCCCCCCAACCCAATCCTCCGCCCCTCCACAGCCAATGTTGTAAAGTTTGTTTTTCGACATAACCTCTTGTACATCTCATTGTTGCAGTGGGCCCACCTGTATCCCTATTTAAATTATTTTTTTCCCTTCCCCTCCAAAAATTATACCAACAGCAAATACAGTGAAAGCAGGGGTTATACCGTGGGGGAGGGACATATAAAACAACAAAGAAATAATGTCATAAATATGTTGGAAATAATCGCATGAAAGAAAAAAAAATTGAATACTTATCTTGAGGTTCATTTCACCTAACATGAACTTATCTGACCTTTCCTACTTGACTCAGACAAATACTAGTTATTGCAAATAAGGGAAACCGTGGAACCTATGTTTCTTTGGGCCTGGTTTAATTAAGTCAATATAATTTTTTCAAGTATTTCCATTTCCTAAAAAATGGGGCAATGTCATTTTTTCTGATGGAGGAAGATCATTCCATCTAAGAATTCGTAATTGGTATATTCTTTGGTTTATTTTTAATTTCAATTTAATTTTATTGTAAAGGTAATTTACTTAGGGATTACATTTTCATAAGTAAGATAATGAGTACATTCCTTATGGGAGGAACATTGTTATCTCCTCCATCGATTTTTTTGTACACTCATACAACTACTGATGCTTTTGCAATTGCTATTGACAAATGGGTACTTTTTCTTTCTTTGTTCATGCATTTTTATTATAAAATTGATATACATTAGGTTTACATTTACTTGTCACCTAAAGAGTACACTTCATTTTATTTTCTAAATTTCAAATTTTGAACTTAATTATTTATTTTCTTTTGTTTCATTATGGTAATTCTTTTTTCAGAGCTGTAGGATTAGTTAATATAATTGCATGATTTCCACACATGTAAATTAATCAGACACATATATTTTGCTTTTAAAATATTTAACATGTGAATAGGTAAAATTATTTTCTTAATTTTATATGGTTGGTGAATTTAAATACATTTATTTTCTTATAGTTCTAAACATATTTTTCCAGGTAACAAATACTAACTGTATTTTCAAGAAACACATACTTTATTAAGAAAGGCTTCATTATGTGGTCACTTTTTGAAAATTTACTTTCTTGTACTTGAATTAAAAAAGTTTGAGCTGGGCATGGTGATTTGTGGCTTCATTTTCTAGCTATAGGAGGAACTGCAAATAGGTTTGTAATTCAGGAGATCCTGGGAAACTATGAGACCTTATTCTAAAAATATCCATAGTGAAATGATTAGAGATATAGCCATCAATAGCAAGATATGGAGCACGCACCTGGATATCTTATTCTAAATCTTGAGTTAAAACACCAGTAACCTCAATCTTTTGTCAAAATAAAACGATACATGTTTCAAAATGTTTATTACTTAAAACATGTTTGCAAAGGTTCTCATGTGTTCTATTTCTTAATTTTCAATTTACTTATTCTATAAGAATCCAAGTGTATTGTCTTTTATTTCTCCTAAACTTTTAAATAGTATGAGCAATATTATTATTTCATATATTAACCTTCTTTTAGTATTTGTGATAAATTCCTCGGTTTAATATAATAATATCAATATTCTAAATGTGTGTACGTGGTGTGTGTGTGTGTGTGTGTGTGTGGTTGTGTGTGTGTGTATGTGTGTGTGCTTTGTGTGTACTCTGTAATGTTGGGGGGGGTCAGATCCATGGTTTCACATATGCTAGGCCAAGGTTGTTCCACTGCACTATACTGTCTAGTTGTAATGTAGTGTTTTAAATTATGACTTTTAAATTTTCATTACTAGTGATTTTTCAAAATTATATATGATAAAATGTGATCTGTATTCTATCCACGTTAGCAAATTTTACTGTTATTTAGAATATTTCTACTGCCTTGCCACTTTCAAACCCTTGTGTTTGTTATTGATAAAGGTTTTACTTTGCTTCTTTTCTGTCTTCATTTTGCCATTAGACTTACTTATTCTTTCTCTTATTTCTTTGGAAAATAATTATCATATTCCTATTACAATTTCTTTACATTGTAAGAGGTCTATACAATGCTTTATTTTCTACTTTATTTTTCCAATCTTCTCTGACACTCAGCCCACACAATTAGGTGGATTAAAAAGAAACTTGTTTCAGGACAGTTGATTATTTTCCTGTTTCTCTTCTCTGTCGTCTTTCTGTCTTTTGAAACAAAATACTAATGGCATACAGCTCCTATATGGTCCATCATTCTGTCCCCTCTCACTCTCCTCTGTAGTACAGCTCTCAAGTCGTTATCATTCAGGTATATTATGCTGTAGTGTTATCTAAATTTTAACTCATTCCTAAATTAATTTTAGTGGCTTCAAGCATTCTCTAAAGACATTTTTCTATATATAATCTCTGGGACCTTGTGTTTTCACAAGGTGCAAAATATGAGTGACTATCAAACATCTAGATAACTGTGTTATTGGATATTGGTCCACCTGCTCAATAAACTCACATGTAAGTTCAAGGAATACAGATCATTCAGAACAATCTTGTAAAATGGTGTAGCTTGAGACCTCATACTAGATTTGAATCTTATTACCATGTTTAGTAGTGAGGACAAAATAGCTCTACTATAAGAACAGACACCCAGAAGAATGTAACAGATTTATTAAAAATAAATTCTTAGTTTTATGGTCAAAAGATTTTTAAAAGGATGCCATGAACTTTATCAAATAAAAATAGAATTTTAAATAGGTGTATTGGCACTATTGCTTCTCTAGATTTAAAGAATGATCTTGGACTACTACCTTAAACATTATACAAAAATTTAAAATAAAAAATGATTATCAAACTAAATGTGAGATATAAAAACTGATAATATGTAAATGTAAAAATTCATAGCATTGGATCAGTAAAGGTTTCTAAACATTTGAAATGGAAAACATTAGTGGCTAAAGAAAAGCAAGAATAAATGGGTTAATATCAACAGATGACCTTTCATAATTCTATGAAAAAAGTGAAAACATAGCCAACGGATAGAGGGCAAATATTTGTTAATGCTACAATGTTAATTCGACATTGATCTTGAGTCTTAACTACTTTTATATCTTCTAATTACATATAAATTTTTTCCTAAACAGGTTATTTCTTTAAAGAACATATGTACATTAATGGTCAATAAGAAGAGCAAATGAATTAAACTCCTCTTTAGTATCTAAGAAAAAATAAAAATAAAACTCATTTCTATGACCATAATATAAAAAGATGACAGAAAATATAGTAATGCATTTGCGGAGAAATTGATATACTCTAGATAGCAGAATGATTTGTATAATACTGCAATCAATATTGCAAGCAAGTTTTCAAGTCTTCTAAAGCTCAAAGAGAATTGTATATGATCCAGCCATTACACTTCTATGTATTAGTAAAGAGAAGTAAAAAACTTATTTGGACAGGGAATGTAGTTCATTGACAGTGCACTTGAATAGTATGTGTGAGAATCTGGAAATAATCCCCAAAACAAATTTTGAAAAGACACCCTATAAAGGATATATGGAGGACAAATTCCTGTAACTTAATTTTGTATCTATTTTAATGTCTGTTCTAAAATTTACAGCATTTGTTTTTTTATTTTATTTTATTTTTATTATTGTGAACATACTGTACAGAGGGGTTACAATTACATGGGCAAGATAATGAGTACATTTCCTATCAAGCATTGTAGCATCCTCCTGTTTTTACCCTTCACATCCCTTCCCAGCCTTCCCCCACCCTCCACCCAATCCTTCCCCCCTCACCAAAGTTGTAAAGTTCCTTTTCGACTTGATAACTTGTACTTCTCATTGCTGCAACGGGTCCACCTGTATCCTTATTTAAACGACTCGTTTTTCCCCTTCCCCTCCACAAATTATACCGACATCAAATACAGTGAAAGCAGGGGTTATACTGTGGGGGAGGGACATACAAAGCAACAATCTTATAAATGCGTTACAAACAAATGCATGAATAAAAGATTTAATACATATCTTAGGGTTCAATAAAATTATAGCATTTGTATTCGAAGAAATGCAAGTTTGTGAAAATTAGGCTTGGAAAACCTCTGATTGTACCATTCACTTCCAAAGCACTAAAATGTATACAATAAAAGGAGATAAATATATTACATGTGAATTTCATGTCAGCAAATATATATATATATGTATATATATATATATATATAGAGAGAGAGAGAGAGAGAGAGAGAGTTAAAAATAATTCACACAAATTGCAGAATACCTAAAAAGATGTTTTCGTTGTTGGCTAAAAATTCTTTGTAAATTACAGTTTTTAAAACTAAGATGTGATTCTGTTTATTTTGTTTATTTTGGTATTTTTTTTAGTTTATACAGAGATAACTCAATCAAAAAGTGTATGTGATGACTGGAATATCTAGGAATTATGCATCACTTATAAGTAATTGATAACATTTTCTGGAAGAAACTTTTAGCAAATGACAGAAGACTTAAGTCTATGCATGTACATTTTACGAAAGCCATGTTACTTGCTCAATCCAATTGCTTTCCTCTTCTTTGCTAGAAAAAAGTATTCTCAAGATAAGAGCCAATAGCAGTGAAAAGAAACAAAATACACAATCATCTTGATTTATTTGTGAAAATAACAAATGAAATAAAACAATTCCAATTAAGGAACTCCAATATTAGTATCTATGAAGATGTTTCTGAATTTTTGGAATTTTTGGAATTTTAATTTCTACTAACATATGAAAACTCGAACAAGAAAACAAATATAGTCTTAGAGCAAAACAGCCTTGGAATAATTTTCTTAATTGTTTTGAAATTACAAAAGAATTGATATCAATAAAATGATCCTTTCCTATGGAAATATTTTAAAATATTTATCTCTTATTATAATTCAAATAACAAACAAGAGAAATTTTATATAATCATTGCAAATATCATTTTATTACTATCATAAAATACAATAAATGACAAGACCCAATATATTATCATTATTATTAATTCCTAAACATTACTTAATATCTTAAGCAATCTAAATAGTCATGTCTATAACATAGAGGTAAATATTCTATACTTTTTTTTTAAATAGAAGATTTTTTTATTGTGAAAATACTGTACAGAGTGGTTACAATTAAATAGGGATACAGGTGGACCCATTGCAACAATGAGATGTACAAGTCGTTATGTCGAAAACGAACTTTATTCTATAATTGTTACTTAACATTTTGCAGGGCATATATTCATGTTTCTTTTTTTTTATTGTGAAAATACCGTACAGAGGGGTTAAAATTACATGGGCGAGATAATGAGTACATTTCTTAACAAGCACTGTTGCCTCCTCCTTTGTTTCCCCTTCCCATCCCTTTCCCTACAACCCCCCGCCCCCCCATCCAGTCTTCCCCCGATGTAGGCTAAAGAAGCATTCTAAGAAATGTTCACAGCAGTTAAAAGATGTTTTTATGAAATTAATGTGATATATGCTGTTGTTATTGTTCTTGTTCTTTTTGTTCTCGTTGTTGTTTGCAGGGCTTGAGCATTGTCCCTAAGCCTTTGTATGCTCAAAGGCAGCACTCTACAACTTGAAGCACAGAGCTAACTCCTGTTTTTAGTGGTCAATTGGAGATAAGAATCTAACAAGTACTTTTATGACTGGGATAGTTTTGAACACAATTCTAAGATCTCATTACCCAGAATAGTTCGAAATATAGGCGTGAGTCAATGGCACTTGGTTTGGTGTATTTTTTAAATTTTAATTATGTTTTAAGATTTTTGTTTCACTATAATGTACATCTTTCTACACATAAGTTTAGGTATATGTATATATTTCTGGTGAAAAATAATCTCTAAAAATCTACGCCTTTCTACATACAATATATATGTATATATGTGTGTGTGTGTGCGTGTGTGTGTGTGTGTGTGTGTGTGTGTGTGTGTGTGTATATATATATATGTATATATATATATATATTTCTGAAGACAGACTCCCTCTAAAATTTTATGCTAATATTTTTTAACTTTTTCATTCAAAGATATACACTTTATTTTCCGAAAGTTTCTTAGAATAAAATAACTAATATTCCAATAGAATGTAGAGTTTATTATGTTCAGAGGAAGTTCAGATATACACATGATATTATAGTAAAATTTGCAGTATATTACTTGAAATAATTCTGTTCAAACTCATAAACACTTGTGTGTGGTGGTGGGGAGAGAGGAAGTTAATTCATACTGGTTAGGAATTTGCAATACTTCAAAAATCTATTCCATAATTTGTTATAAGCACATAGTCAAGCTACCTGATATGCTTTAGTTTCTTTGTTTATTTGTTCAAAATTTTAATATGGATGCATGCACAGTGGTAACATTAAAATTATTAATCAAAAAACAAATAATCGCAAAATCATAGATACATATCAGACTTTCAATAGTTAGCATTTTGATGTCAATAATAATTTTGATTATGCCGGGCGCTGGTGGCTCACGCCTGTAATCCTAGCTACTCAGGAGGCTGAGATCTGAGGATCGCGGTTCAAAGCCAGCCCGGGCAGGAAAGACCGTGGGACTCCTATCTCCAATAAACCACCAGAAAACCGGAAGTGGCGCTGTAGCTCAAGTGGTACAGCGCTCGCCTTGAGCTGAAGAGCTGAGGGACAGCGCCCAGGCCCAGAGTTCAAGCCCCACGACCGACAAAAAATAATAATAATAATAATAATTTTGATGGATACGATGATGACCGCAGTGTACCCTGATAATGTCATTGTTGGGATTGAAAAGGAAAAAAACCTTTACACATTTTTACAGCTAGATTTCCCACATTGAATACATAGTAATAAACAGCGTTGGATTACATACAATAAGAATAACAAGAGGAGAGTTTCAATATCAATAAATACATTCACATAAACAGGCAGAGACCGTAAAAACCCAAATTCCTGCAGTCTCTCTAATGTATACTCACTTTTCTTGATAGTACTATTTTCTTATAAATAAAATCATTTATTTCCACATTTTGATGGACTAAAGTGTAGTTTTCAACTTAGTGGGGTTAGTTCAAATAACATTCTCATATAGATACTATTCAGTAACCAATGTTTTCAAATGCTATATTGAGTATGTTCTGCAATACAGCTGTAAAGACATGACACAATTTACATAATACCACTTTCATATCTGTAGTTACCTAGAAAGGACATAGGTCTTAGAGCCAGGAGGTAAAACTTATTTTTATTTCTACATGAAACAATTCAACAAACTGAATTTGACTCTTTCCTTATTTGTAAGGTAAAGTGGAAAATGTAAGGTCTCTTCACTTTTCTTTATTCTTGCTCTAGAAGTCAACAAATATATTCTTCATTATTTCTGTTAGATTACATTGATTTACGCATGAGGAAGGTAAGGCCAACAATCAATGTAGTAAGTAAATATTGATACTAGAATATGTGTCTGAGATCTTCACTCTGTGTGCTTACAAAGAGAGTAATTTGGTGATAGAGAGGACCAATATGAAAAGACTATGGGGGAAAAGCGTACTTTTGAAATGGTTGTTTTAGGACTAGGTGACAGTGATGAGTAAATGAAACAGGCTGGTGTTAGGGGCATAAAAAGAAGTACAGAGAAATCATATTGTGTAAGTCGTTATGTCGAAAACGAACTTTACAACTTTGGTGGGGGGGGGAGGATTGGGTGTGGGGTCGGGGGAGGATGGAACGGGATAGGAAGGGGAAACAAAGGAGGTGGCTAAAATGCTTCATAAGAAATGTGCTCATTATCTTGCCCATGTAATTGTAACCTCTCTGTACAGTATTTTCACAATTAAAGAAAGTCATAAAAAAAAGAATTCATATTAGTGATAAAAACTGAGTAAATTTTGATCATTCATCTTATCTAGTAGGAGGGAGTAAGAAGGGTAAGAAGAAATATAAAAGGCTTCCATATGTTTGGCTGGTAACTCTGTTAGTGATGTTCTTAGTGATAAGAACCACAGGTGGAAATAATGGATTTAGGGGAAAAATATCTGATAGTTCTAAAGTTTATATTAAACAGATGCAAATATAGGTTTGTTTAGACATCATCAAAATATCCACGATCATGAATAGGAAAAAAGAATAATAAAATTGGGGGCATTATTGGAGGGAAGAGGAAAAGGAAAGTTCTGACAGAAGTGGGAGCAATGTGAGTACCAGTGTGGATAAGATTGGAAGAAAGAGATACATAAGGAAACAAAAAAGTAGTAAACAGACATTGACAGAATTAAAGGAAGGAAAGAATTTGCAGGAAGATCTTGAAGGAAATATGCTATTTGGATTTGAAAAGTAAAAAGAAATAGACAAGTTCAATAAAGAAATGTTTTGGTGAAAGTCATCTTGATAAAATTTTGAGATATGAATGTGAATCCATAAAATTCTGGATCCATGAATTCAACAGAACCTGCTGATTTTAAATGTTGTGAACAAATGCTTTTATCCTGACCTTAGAAGAATTATACAGATATAACTGTCATGAACTTTACTTAGAGGTATTCTGTGAATATTTTTTGAAGACTTATTTAGCCAGGAGTTTATAGATTGAACTACAGCACAAACCAGCCTAATTTGTCCTACAGTTCCAAGGAGTGGCCCATGTATCCACATCAGTTTGAAATTTTATTGAAATATCTTTACATAGGTTTGGATATCTTATCAGCCTATTAATTATAAATGTAGGAAAAGAAACACCAAGTATTAGGTTGAACATACAGCTTTACTGATGTGACTGAAGACTCCTGGAATTGATTTTTCTTTAGAATAGAAAATGCTTCAGTAGGCATTGACACATCATAACTGTCATATAATCTATTTAACTCTAGTTCTTGTTAGGGATATCTCCATGCTGAAATAACCATGTCAATCAACCTGCCAGAAATTCTTATATGTAGGAAGTTCTCTTATAAACCTCAAACTTTATTGAATGGAAGAGTTCAGACATTACCTTCACCAGTAAGATTAAATGCATAGAAAGATATATCATTTTGCTTTAATGCCTTTCTTTCATTTTCTCATACGCATTTGCAAGTAGGGAAGGATTCTGATGTAACAATAATACAATTGTGACTAGTACTAACACAAAATCTAGGATCTAGTGTTAATTCGATACTTTCTAATTAGATCCAGATTTTGTGAATTTTTATATTTCTCCTGTGAAAACTAATGAGCTCCAAGAAAATGTCCCTAAGGATCCTTTCAATTCTAATATCACTGTTTGTCTCAAAATTCTTTAAATTCTACATCCTCTAATATGGGCATAGTGTTATACTGTGGAACTTTTCTCCTGAGAGAGTGAGTACTACCCTGTTGTTTAACATGGACAAAGTACCTTCATACATAGACTGGGCATGTGCAACAAGAAGTGGTAGTTGAACAATGTTCTTAGCAGTTTGTACAGATGAAATGGAAATAGAGCAACTCAGAACTCAAAAGGAATGTGCAAAAAAGACAACGGCACAACGTAGAATGTGCCAAGGAAATGCTGAAGTGTAATTTCAAATTATGAGCTCAGGTGTCAGGGTGTGTTCAAAGTACAGCTTCAGACAATGTAGTTGGATATCTTGGGGGGGGGGGGGATCTGCTTTAAACTATGCTGAGATAATTGTACATGTAGAAGCTCCTGACTCTGACTATAATCAGCCAAAACATCACCAACTTAGGGACTATTTTCCAAATTCAAATTGAGAAAAGAGGGCAAAACACAGTTAGTGTTCAGGGTGAAGTAATGGACATCACATAACTTTTCTTATAAGTCTTCATTTATTTTGGAGCATTAAAGTAGGAAAAAGCCAAGCAAATATTTTCAAGAATCTAAATTGAATGGGAGGTATGATATTGTTCTCTTTTTAACTTGGAAGTTAATGATTATGTCTTTTTATACTCTAACTTGGGAAAATGATCTGCTGTCGGTTATTTTCTTCTCTTCCATTCTTTTGCCCTTCCACTTACATACTTTTTATTTAAACACACATACTGGAAATTGCATTTCTCAATGCTTCAAAATTATCTGAACTACTTACTACTGCTGGCAGCCTTCTATATCTTTCTCAAGGGAATATTTTGTCACTACCATTTTCATCCTATATGATACTGGATATCTTTCTGCCCAATTCAGTGCAAGATATGCATTAGATTCATCCAGCTATCTCAACCATTTTACCACCATGAAATCCTATTGTACATAGAAATCATGATTTTAGAATGTCTGGGGAGGTGGCATCTGTCATTTTTGAATGACCCTAAGTAATAGTTACATGCAATCATGTTTTAAACCAATATGTCACTCAGTAAATGAATAATGACAAAATGTGGTGTATATGCAGCGGAATTCTATGCTTCCAATTCTAAATGGAAAGACTTGGAAAAATCCTAGTAAGTAAAATAAACAAGACACAAAGGAAGAGATTCCATAGTTTCTCTCAGTTGTAATAAGTAAGAAATATCTAGGATAGTCCTAGCAAATGAGCAGAATGGCTTAATGGATATGTATAAGATGATGCTGATCAAAATGACCTCCTAGATATGGAAACAGTTGTTTTTCTTTGTGGTTGTTGTTTTTAATGTACTATGTGATTTCTTTTTTTTTTTGCGTTTTCCCCAATGGTTTGTTCCCTGCAGTATTTGATTTCACTATTATGTGTCATTGTATATGCATTTATCTTAATTTGGCAAGGGAAGAGGAACAACAAAATTTTGAGACAAAGAACAATGGGCAAACCAACTCAATAGCAATACTCACAAGACAACATGTTGGAAATTTACATTACAACTTGTGAGGGGTATGGGGGTGAAGGAAAACTGTGAGAAAAGTGAGGGAGGGGGTAAAAAGTTTGACATGTTATGTATTCACTACCTTACAATTATTGCAACCTATTCTATATATCCCCTTGACTGTAAAATTAAAATAAAAAATAAGCTACATAAAATATAATTTCACTGTATTTGTATGGTAAATATTATTCTGTTATCCCTTTCTCTATCAGAGGGTCATCAACTTGAATGTTATCAAAGTATACAATATTTTCACAATACACTTGCCATTATTTTGAAAAAAACGTAATTTTAGTATTGTCTTATAGTAAAACAGTAAACAGTTCAATTCTATGGAAACGCCTAACTTTTAAAACTGAATAATTGTTAAGAGAACAGAATATAAGTGTTCTTCAATATGCCTATGACTATTAAACACTCATTCTAAAATTCTGAACATGCCGTACCAGAGACATTTAAAACAGTATCTGTTTGCTTTTTAATTTTGCAATAGATACAGTTTCCAATGGGATGTTATGTATTTAAAAGTCAACAGAAAAAAGAGCCACATTCTGTTAGAAGATAAACCTGTGAACTATGAAATATCTATAATAATAAATTACAGAAGAGTAAACATTTGTTCATCAGAGTAAGGTATTCTGTCTTTCTTTCTTTCTTTCTTTCTTTCTTTCTTTCTTTCTTTCTTTCTTTCTTTCTTTCTTTCTTTCTTTCTTTCTTTCTTTCTTTCTTTCTTTCTTTCTTTCTTCCTTTCTTTCTTTCTTATTTTCTTTCTTTCTTTTTGTAGGTCATGGGGCTTGAACTCTGGGCTTGAGCACAATCCTTTCACTCTTCAGCTCAAGGCAAGTGCTCAACCGCTTGCGCCACAGCACCAATTCTGTTTTTCTAGTGGTTAATTGGAGATAAGAGTCTCACAGACTTTGACTCCGAGGTCTTTGATCCATTTCGAGTTGATTCTGGTGCAGGATGATATATAAGGAGATACCTTTAGTTTTCTACAAGTTAACCAATTTTGCCAGCGTCATTTACTGAAGAGGCTGTGTTTTTTCCATTCTATTTTTTAGATCCCTTATCAAAGATTAGATGGTTATTGGTCTATAGGTTCATTTCTGGGTTTTCATTTCTATTCCATTGGTCCTGAGGTCTCTTCTTGTGCCAGTACCAAGCTGTTTTGATTACTATGACTTTATAGTAGAGTTTGAAATTTGGTATTGATATTCCTCCAAGAGTGTTCTTTCTGTTGAGGAGCGTTTTTGTTATTCGGGGTCTTTTATTGTTCCATATGAATTTTTGGATTGCCTCTTCTATTTCCTTGAAGAATGAGGTTGGAATTTTGATAGTTACCGCATTAAATTTGTAGATATCCTTGGGAAGTATTACGATTTTCACGATGTTAATCTTTCCAATCCAGGAGCATGGGAGTTATTCCCAATTTCTAAGTTCTGTTTTGATTTCCTTTTTGAAGTTTTTAAAGTTTTCATCATAGATGTCCTTCACTTCTTTGGTTAAGTTAATTCATAGGTATTTTATTTTTAGTGGGGCTATTAAAAGTGGAGTTGCTTTCCTAATTTCATCCACACATTTCTCACTGTTGGCATACAGAAAAGCCATTGATTTTGGGGGGTTAATTTTATACCCTGCTACTTTGCCAAAGTTTTGAATCACCTTGAGTTATTTGGGAGTAGAGTCTATGGGATTCTTTAAATACAAGATCAGGTCAACTGCAAAGAGGGAGAGTTTTATTTCTTCTTCCCTATTTGGATCCCCTTTATGTCTCCATCTTGTCTTATTGCTGTAGCTAGGCATTCTAATACTAGGATGAAGAGAAGTGGAGAGTGTGGACATCCTTGTCTTGTTCCTGAATTAAGAGGAAATGGATTTAGTTTTTCACCATTAAATATAATGTTGGCTGTAGTTTTATCATATACGGCCTTTATTGTATTGAGGAATGTTTCATGGATTCCTAATTTTTCCAAAACCTTTATCATAAAGGGGTGTTGGATCTTGTCGAATGCTTTTTCTGCATTTATTGAAATAAATATGTGGTTCTAATACTTGCTCCTGTTGATGTGATGAATAATATTAATTGATTTGCGTATATTGAACCAGCTTTGCATCCCTGAAATGAATCCTGTTTGATCGTGGTGTATGATTTTTTGGA
Organism: Dipodomys spectabilis; assembly: GCF_019054845.1. NCBI lineage: Eukaryota > Metazoa > Chordata > Mammalia > Rodentia > Heteromyidae > Dipodomys > Dipodomys spectabilis. The sequence goes on along the minus strand of NW_024870798.1, from coordinate 9,313,328 downwards.
TGAATTGTTGAAGTCGATTGGCCAAAATTTTGTTGAGAAGTTTTGCATCAATGTTCATCAAAGAAATGGGTCTATAGTTCTCTTTCTTTGATGAGCCCATGGTTGGTTTTGGGATGAGGGTTGTGATTGCTTCATAGAATGTGTTCGGCAGTGAACTTTCTCCTTCAATTTCACTGAAGAGTTGGAGGAGTATTGGTGTGAGCTCTACTTTGAAGGCCTTGTAGAATTCTCCTGTAAAACCATGTGCGCCTGGACTTTTCTTAGCTGGGAGGTCTCTTATTGCTGTTTCTATTTCAATGCTTGATATGGACTTGTTAAATGGTTTAACTCATCTTGGTTTAGTTTTGGCAGGTCAATATTAGCTAGGGAAAGGTCCATTTCTGTCAAGTTCTCAAACTTATTAGCATACAGGTTTGAGAAGTGTTCCCTTATAATGTTTTGAGTCTTGATTGTTTTCGTGGTGATGATTCCATTCTCATCTCTGAGTTTATTTATTTGGGTGTGTTCTCTTCTTTTTCTGAATAGATTTGCTAAGGGTCTGTCAATTTTGTTAATTTTTTGGATGAACCAATTCTTTGTTTTGTTGATTCTTTCTGCAGTTGTTTTGGATTCTAATTCATTTAATTCTGATTTAATTTTAATTATTTCTTTCTGTCTACTGGATTGGGGTTTATCTTGTTGCTCTTTTTCAAGGAGGTTCAGATGTCTCATTAAATTGTTGGTTTCAGATATCTCCAATTTGTTGATGTAGGAACTCAGAGCTATAAATTTGCCTCTGAGTACTGCCTTTGCTATGTCGCAGAGGATCTGGTAATTTGTGTGTTCATTTTTGTTGAATAGCATGAACATTTGAATTTCCTTTCTAATCTCTTCCATGACCCACTCATGATTCAGCAGTGTGTTTTTGTTCAGCCTCCATGTGATATCGGACTTTCTTTGGTGACTTTTGGTGTTGAGTTCTAATTTTATTCCCTTGTGGTCTGAGAGAATGCAAGGTATAACTTCAATGTTTCTGAATTTAGACAAGTTTGCTTTGTGGCCTAAAATGTGGTCTATTTTAGAAAATGTTCCATGTGATGCTGAGAAAAATGAGTATTCTGATGCTGTTGGGTGAAATTTTCTGTTGATTTCAGTTAAATCTAGTTGATCTATGCAGTTGTTTAGGTCTGCGGTTTCTCTGTTGAGTTTTTGCCAAGTTGATCTATCTAGTGGGGAGAGTGGTGTGTTAAAATCCCCAACAATTAATGTCCTTGGATCTATGTGGGATTTGAGGGAAAGTAGTGTTTCTTGGATAAATTTGGGTGCTCCGTTGTTTGGCGAATAGATATTTAGAATTGTAATATGGTCCTGAAGGAGAGATCACTTAGTTTGTATGCAGCAACCTTCTTTATCTCTTCTCACGAATTTTAATTTTAAGTCTATTTTATCTGATATTAGGATTGCAACTTCCGCATGTTTATGGTGGCCATTTGCTTGGTAGATTTTGTTCCACCTTTAACATTGAAAATGTGTTTGTTTTTACGGGCAAGATGTGACTCTTGAAGGCAGCAGATACAAGGATCTTGTTTTTAAATCCAACTATACAGTCTATGTCGCTTAATTGGAGAGTTAAGTCTGTTAATGTTAAGAGACAGCCTGAGATTTATTTGAGAGTTCCTGCCATGTTATCCACCTTCTTGGGGACGGCGAAAACTGGGTTCTTCCTATGGTTCTTGGATTCCAAGTTTGGGTGTAGTTTCTTGGCCTTTATTGTGGTCTTGTTGGTTTTCTATGTGTAGGACGTCTTTAAGAATCTTTTGTAGTGCTGGTTTGGTGGAGAGGTATTGTTTCAATTTTTCTTTTCTATGGAAGGTTTTTATTTGGTCTTCAGTTATGAAGGAGAGTTTAGCTGGGTACAGTATTCTTGGTTGATAGTTATTTCTATTTAGGGCATGGCAAACATAATTCCAGGCTCTTCTTGATTTGATTTTCTCTGCTGAGAAATCTAAGGTGATTCTAATTTGTTTCCCTTTATAGGTGATTAATCTTTTCTCCTTGACAGCTTTAAGGATCTTTTCCTAGGTCTTAATGGATCCAGTGTGGATTATAATGTGATGGTGAGATGGCCTATTCTGGTATGGTCTATTTGGAGTTCTAAAAGCTTCTTGTATTTGAATAGGCCTATCTTTTTGCATGTTTTAAAAGTTCTCTGCTAGGATCCTGTTAAACAAATTTCCTAGACCATTAACTTCTGTTTCTAGGTGCTCCTCTACACACAATATCCTTAGATGAGGCCTTCTGATGGTGTATTCCAAGTGTTGGATAGATCTCTCATATTTCTTGGGCTTGTCTTGGATGGTTGTATGATCTTTCTCTATAATGTCTAGGCTGTCCTTGAGATTCGATCTTCTGCATGGTTTAACCTTCTTTCAAGAGTTTCTACTTTCAGGATGGAATAGGAGAAACCCTAGGTCTCCTTGGAGCAGGCCGAAATTTTTTGAATAGAGACCCAGAAACACAACAAATCAAAGAAAGGTTGAACAAATGGGATTGCATGAACATGCAGAGCTTCTGCATGGCAAAGAACATAGCTAGCAAGATCAATAGAAAGCCCATGAATTGGGAGAAGATCTTCACTAGACATACAACGGACAAGGGTCTCATATCTAAAATACACTTAGAACACAAAAAATTAAATCTCCCAACAACAAATCGTCAAACAAACAACTGCCCAATAAATAAGTGGGCTAATGACTTAAAGAGAAACTTCTCTGAACAAGAAAGAAGGATAACCAATAGACTCATGAAGAAATGCTCATCATTCCTAGCCATAAAAGAAATGCAAATCAAAACAACATTGAGATACCATCTCACCCCAGTTAGAACGGCAAAAATCAAAAACTCTAATAACAACAGATGCTGGAGGGGATGTGGAGAGAAGGGAACCTTACTTCATTGTTGGTGGGAGTGTAAACTTGATCAAACACTTTGGAAAGTAGTATGGAGGTTCCTCAAAAGACTCCACATAGAGCTCCCCTATGACCCATCAGTCCCACTTTTGGGCATTTACCCAAATCTTTACAAACAAGACCACACTAAAGCTACCAGCATAATTATGTTTACTGCAGCATTATTTACCATAGCTGAGATCTGGAACCAACTCAGATGCCCCTCAGTATATGAATGGATCAAGAAAATGTGGTATATATACACAATGGAATTCTATGCCTCCATCAGAAAGAATGACATCGCCCCATTTGTTAGGAAATGGAAAGACTTGGAAAAAATTGTATTAAGTGAAGTAAGCCAAGCCCAAAGAAACATAGGTCCCATGATTTCCCTTATTTGTAATATCTAATATATGTATGAGTCAAGCAGAAAAGGTCAGATAAGTTGTTGTTAGGAAAATGAACCCTAATATATGTATTTTAAATATTTTTTCTTTCATGCATTTGTTTCTAATGCAATTATAAGATTATTTCTTTGTTGCTTTGTATGTCCCTCCCCCACAGTATAATCCCTGCTTTCACTGTATTTGATGTTGGTATAATTTGTGGAAGGGAAGGGGAAAAACAAGTCGTTTAAATAAGGATACAGGTGGACCTGTTGCAACAATGAGAAGTACAAGTTGTCATGTCGAAAACGAACTTTATAACTTGGGGGGGGGAGAGGTTTTGTGGGGGGATGGTAAGGGATGTGAAGGGGAAACAAAGGAGGAGGCTACAATGCTTGATAAGAAATGTACTCACTATCTTGCCCATGTAATTGTGACTCCTCTGTACAGTATTTTCACAATATAAAAATAAAAAATAAAAAAAAAACAGTCTCACAGGCTTTTCTGCTCGGGCTGACTTTGAACCGTTATCCTCAGATCTCAGCCTCCTCATTAACTAGGATTACAGACATGAGCCACCGGCGCCTGGCTTAAGCTAGTTTTTCTATGACAATCAATGCTAAGTTTTTATGCCATAAAGTCATCCTAGCCCAACAGTTTCCAACTTGTAAGGTACACCATAAAATTCCCTAAATTTACATCATGACTAGCTTATCACTATTGTGAAAAAATACTGCACTTCTGCTGTGATGCCCTCCCAAATTTGGAAAGAACAGTACACTAAACATTACTGCATCATTTCCCCACCAGTGGTGTTCTTGAGATTAGAACGTTTGCAAATATTATTCTTTTATTTTTATTTTACATTTATTTTATTATATGTTATTTGTTGGGTTTTCATCCATCCTACCAAAAATGGACGTGGTCCGAGGCAACATATGTGCACCGCTAGCCCATTCCCCAGCCTCCCTTAACACAGGAAACAATCAGACACAGCGCGGAGTCAAGTGAAAGTAACTTGTTTATTAACACACAGCAAGCACATTTCAAAAGCAAAAAGACTGGGTGGCCTGCGGAGGAAAAAGAACAAACCAATCATTGTAAAGGTCACACCGTATCATGCACCTAAGCTTCCATGAGCTGCTTATGCACTAAATGTAAACAAATCAGGCTCTGCCCACTCAACTCTCTCTCAGCACAATCTTTGCTGCCCACGTGTTCCACAGATTCCCCCTTTTTTGTTTTAATGACATGCCCACCTCCCAGTTAGTTATCCTTTTCCCTCCTTTGGAAAGGTTATTTTAACAGGATTACATTGTTAAGAATAGCATTGGCCATGCAGGGGGTTCGAGGCAAGTCTGGGGGGCGAGATTCGCCAGACAAGGATAGGGAGGGTCCTTGTGCATGATTCCAGAGCCTGTCCCAGTTACCTCACAGCCCCACCTAGCACAGTAATAAACATCAGCCCCACTACAGGTAGAAATATCTGAAGCAGCTCGATTACTTCTGGGACATATATAAAAGTCCTTATCTCGTAAGGTTGTACTCTTCACAACATGGGAGCAGCTTGGGTATTGGGAGTTCCACACATGCTGCACGGTGCATCCTAGTGGGTCCCCACATTCAGGCTATTCTACTATCATCCATAAAAACAAGGAAATTTAAAACAAACTCTGCAGACATAGCAAAGCAATCCCAGGCACCTGGTGTCTTTTAAGTAAGCCAGTTCCTTGTATGTGCCTTTAAGCGAGCACAGGGGTCAAAATGACCTTTGAGCTTTACTGTCAGCTCCCAACACCCCATCTTTGTTTAAAGAAGTGAACCCACTTGTCTTAGGTTGTGTGGATTTGACTTGTCTGCCTTACCTATCATTGGGAACTTCTTCAGAGAGAAGATGAATGCTTGTCTTAGGTTGGTCAGACTGACACCCCCTCTTATCTGTCTCTGGCTGCAGTTCCTTTAGGGGCAAATTCATTCACTTGGAGATTGAACTTATGAACTAGCTGACAAAACTCATAAGAGATTTGCACTGCACGGATAATGCAAAGAAGGCATAGAAAAACCATCAGCAAAAGCATTACCAGGCCAACCAATATCACTAGCAGTCCTTTAACATTTGTCAGGGATGGGATAGCAGTCTTTGCCACTTCAAAGTCCAGACGTGGGGCTTGTTCTAATCCAGCTATTTGCCTGTGGGGTTGAAAAAGATCTAAAGACAAATTATTATTATTAACATTCTGTATTAGTGCCATAGCAGCTGCTGCTGCAGAGGCAGCTAATGAAATAAAGGCCAAAATCATACCAAGTTTTAGACATGTTTACAGGAAGCATATGGATTCAAGTAATGCAGCTATAGAAGCAATTAGTAAAAGAACAATGAGAGCAAGTAACATTAAAATAATTAGCTAAACAAATGCTTCGGCCACCATAGCCACTTTTCTTTCTTTGTTGGTTTGTTTATCCTTGGGCATCCTGTATAGTGAAAATGGGTAAAAACTTAAGGATCCTGGCAGGGATCCAAATGGGATGTGTAGGGCTAGATCTCTGGCAGGAGGTAAGTGTGAATGATGCCCACAAGGAACAAACACTGGGAGAATAGGCTTAAGCAGGTCTCCTTTATTCTTCCTGAAGGTGGCGGGGGGGGGGGGGTGGAGGCGGGAGAAGGGGGGGAGTTTTGTAGCCCCAGGTTTCCCAACCCCCTGAGTCCTTCCCTTCCCTGCCAATCACTTCAAGGGGAGTTGATGTAAGGCACTTGTGACAGGCACAGCTTGGTGACAGGCACCGATTGGTTCCCCAGGGTCATGTAGGGAGCATGGACAGCTCATGGCTGTCAAGCTAGGCAGACTTGCCTGTGGGTCACATCTCTATGAGCAGGAAGTGCAGGAAGTGTGCTTCAATTGCTACTCTAGCTGACTCAACCAGATCTGACCGACTCTACCCACAAATTCCCCCTTTTCTTTTAAAAGGAACGTCATTATGGTGACCCGTCATTGGAGGCATTTTTGCCAGGAGTGTAAGCATTTAATAATTCCCATGAGAATAAGCCCTAATAGCGCAAGGCCTCCCCAGGTGACCAGAGAGGATGGTAAAACCCATTGTTGTAACTTTTTAAGCACATCTTCTAAAAATGAGGCAGCGCAAATAAGCCGTATGGTGGTTTGGTTTAGGCGGGTAACATCATGCAGCAGATGGTGGGTGAAGTTTAAGTACTTAAGGCACCAAGGGCCTTTGATGTAGTTACTAATTTTAGTGATGTTGGGCGCTGGAGTGGAAAGCTGACAGACAGAAGTAGTCATAGCATTACATAGTCCTCCTTGTAATCGAAGAAAAGTAATCTCTTTTTGGAGCAAGTCTATTTGTTGCTGGAGCACAAGGAGGCCTCCATTAAGATGATTGGCAACTTGAAAATGCTGTAATTCTATGGATGACAGTTGAGGGATGAGCTGGTTTATCTCTTGCACGGTGGACATGCTTTGGGACAGCGATATAGCGGTGGTGGTAGCTGAAGCCACTGTAGTGATGATCACCAACATGAGTGTAATGGATGAACTAATTGAACCTGAGAAAACTGAGAGTCATTAGAAGCCAGAACAATAAATGCGGGAACACATACCAAACCTACAAACTGATATGAGTCATTGGGTTGCCAGTGATTACTGAGAGTGCAAGTAGTGGAGAAGTTGTCTCCTAGACAAAAAAAGAACAGGGCTCTACCCACTACCATTCCTGACACCTGGTTGCATGCAGAGTGTTTACAGCGACAAGTATTGGCCAATAGGAAAGGGAACAAATCCAGGCAGGAATATGATGAACAAACGACTGGCATGGGGAGTACTAGGTCTCCCAAATGTCCCCCTGACGAGTTCTAAAACTCCTTTAGATTTTGAGGTTTGGGATTTTTTTCAGAATGGTTGTATATAGCCGGGTAGAGGGACAATGTGATGTCCCCAAATACTCTGCCTGGCCAGGAACTGGCACAAAGTCTAATCACTAATTCCTCAAGAGGAATGGGAACATTGCCAAAGCTATCAAAGTTCCTGCATGGGCATAACTGCATATGAAAAGGTATGTCAGTACCCTGAGTACAATTTTTTCAGGTGGGACAAATGGGTTAGGGTGCCATGTAGTTCCACCATCCTGTCCCATGAGTTACAGACTGTTTTACAGTCTCGTCTGAAAAACAAAAAGAGATGGCTCCTTTCCACCCGAAAGTAAGGTTTGTATTTTGGTGCCATAGGGCAGCTGCCGAGAAAGGAAGGCCAACCATGCCATTGGAAGAAAGCATTTGAGGGATGATGGTGGTATCTTCCCCTACTATCATCAAGATTTGGGGGCTAGACATTAACGTTCTTTACCTTGTCCTGTAGCAGATTGAGAATTGGCTGTAATAATGGCACACATTAGGAGGAATAGAGTACCATGCCCTGAGTTAGGGTCTGGGGCCATAGCCTGGGCTTGTTCTACCAATTCTTTTAGGTCTCCCCAAGTGATGGCATGGGGTCTAGATCGAGGTTTGCATCTCCTCCTCCTCGGGCTGTTCAAGCGTAGTCAACGCATCTCATTGGTAGGTGGTGACGGTTGGTCTGACAACTCCAGCTGCAGGTTTATCACCATGTCTGGAAAGATACAAGCAAATCCTCTCCCTTGTGCCATTAAGGGAGCAGGACCCTCCCATTTTCTTGTGATGGGGTCCTTCCATCTAACCAAAGGGACTGGAGTAGGTGTTTTCATGAGTCCCCAATGAAGGGCCTTGGGGGATGCACCTGTGGTGGGTGTGAATGTTAAAACGTTTTTTTACTGTAAGGCAATAATTTAATTGTGTTTGGGGATCTTTATGCCCTAGCCCCTCCAGTTTCCCCTTTTCTTTTAAAAGAAGGGTCTTAATTTCTTTATGACTGTGTTCAACAATGGCTTGGCCTTGTTGGTTATATGGAATACCTGTCTAGTGTGTGATGTTCCAAAGGGTACGAAATTCATGAAAATATTTGGAGGTGTAAGCAGGGCCATTGTCTGTTTTAAGGGTCCAAGGAACGCCCATATATGTAATGGCATGTAGAAGTGACTTAATGGCGTGGCTTGTTTCACCCGTTAAGGCTAAAGCTATTAGAAAGCCTGAGAATAAATCTATGCATACATGGACGTATTTTTGTTTGCCGAACTAGGGGATATGGTTTATGTCCATTTGCCATGTGCCATTGGGCCTAAGGCCTCACGGATTTGTTTCCATGGGTTGAAGTGATCCTAAGGGTAAAAGAAGTGCACAGGGGGAGCTGGACCGAATCATGTGCTTGCGTTGTTGGTGTGTCAAATCAGGAAATAATTGTTTGATAGTAGTAAATGAAAGCGACATTGCAACGTTCAAGCCTGGTCCATAGACGTATTGGTGAGTAATACAGTTGGTGTGATAGCACGATCAATGGCTTCATTACCAGCAGCTAGGGGTCCGGGGAGGTTAGCATGAAATCTAATGTATTGAATGTACCAGGGTTGGGCATGGTTATCTAGTACAGTTTGCAGTTTACACATTATTCGTGTTATATCATGACCATCATCTGTTAATAAAGCTCCAGGAAGAACGACAACAGTTTGTACAGCGTATAAACTATCAGAAAAAATATTAAGAGGTTCTCTGGGAAAAGATGTAAGGGCGAGTAAAATGGCCAGTACCTCAGCAGCTTGAATGGACAGGGAATGTTGTTGAATCATGTATTTTTTAGTATTAGCATTGTAAAATCCATTAACAGTTTTGCTAATATCGGTAAAAAGCACAACAGCTTGAGGGATAGGTTGCCCTTGGAATGAGCACAGCATTTACATCAAAGTGGGAGTTCTTGTGTAACTTTAAAAAGGGGTTCTTGGGCATATGATTATCAATGTTAAACTAGTAATGGATGACTTGTAAGGCTAATTCCTCTTCAACTGTCAGGAAATTAAAGACTGTTTTTCGAATGGGCCAGATAAGACAGTCGGAGAATCAGCCGTATGTTTGATGGCATCGTTCCACGCCTTTGATGGCTAAGTTGCATAGCATGGTAATGGGTGTGCTATTTTTTGGTAATTGGGAAGTGTCAAGGTCTACCCATTGTAACACACCACAAGTTTGAGTCATCACCGACCTTTTTTTGTCAATTATGAGTTAATATAATCAGCTTGATTTTGTCGGTGGTATCTAAAAACACCATGGGTGTTGACCATAATAGATCCGTGACTTGTTGTGAAACTTGTTGAGCATCAGGGGAAAGTATACAAAGGGAAGTTGTGTCAGAGGGTCCCTGAAGCAATTGAAATAAAGTTTGGAGCTCTTGGGTAGGGAGGCGCATAAAATTGCGCACCCAGTTGAAATGTCCACATAATTGTTGCAATTCAGTTAAAGTATATTGGGACTTAATGACAATATTAGACCCATTTGGGGTAATTGTTTGATTTAAATGGTATCCAAGATAGGCATAAGGGGCTTTAAGTCGAATTTTTGGGGGGAAATATGGAGTCCTATTTTCCTTGAGTTGTGTTAAACAGGCTTGAATGGTGATAGCCTCTTTATGTGCTATTAAAATGTCATCCAGGTAATGGACACAAAAGCATTTTGAAAGCAAAGGTCTAATAGCATGAGCAACATACATCTGACGTATAGTAGGGCTACTTTTCATTCCTTGAGGGATAACTTTCTATTGATATCAATGTTTGGGTAACTGACAGTGAGGTTCCCAAACTGAGAAGGCAAAATATTTTTATCTTTGGGATGTAGGTGGATGGAAAAAAGTAGTCCTTGATGTCAATAATGGCAATGTGCCAATCATTGGGTATTGCAGAATGATGTGGGAGTCCGGGTTGAAGCATTGCCATCTTTTTCATATGAATGCTTATGAAATGTAGGTCATGGAGAAGTCTCCATTTTCCTTGAGCTCTTTTTTTGGATAATAAAAATGGGAGAATTGTGGGGACTGATGCTTTGTTCTATATGTCCCTTTTCTGGTTGCTCCTCCACTAGAGTGTGAAGATGAGTGACCTTTTCAGGGAAAATAGGCCACTGTTCTACCAAAATAGGTTTGGTGGTATCCCATTGGAGTGGAAATAGCTCTGGCCCGACAACAGTGGCCATTAGAATTGGGGGTACTGTGGGTGACTAATGGCTTGATCGGTTATGATGTCTTCATAAAAAGCCTTATCATCTGTTGTTATCACAATACCCATATTAGTGAGGACATCTCTTCCCCAAATATTGCATGGAAGGCCAGGGGCAACAAGAGGTTTAAAAGCCGCGGTGAAGTCATCACAGTCTGTCCATCTTACAGGCCATTGGACATGGAGGGAATCTGTTTTTCCACCGACACCTTGTATGCAGGGGCCAGGAAATAAGTTCCATCCCAACCCTTCGACATCTTTTTTTCTAAGGACTGTACATTTAGCACCCGTATCAATGATGCCCTTAAATTTTGTTCTTTAACCTTAAGTTCCATTCTAGATTTTCCATTTGAGGTGGTGGTTGTTGTTTTTGTCCTCGGGGTAGGGGCTGAGGACTACCCCATATTTAGTTTAAAGGCTGAGTCTTAGAGTGGCATTCAGAGGCCCCCCAAAAAACCTTTTTACATTTAGGACATACGGAAGGAGTTTGCTTTATTTTGGGTGAACCCCAGAGTGAAGGGCAATCCTTTCTAAAATGACCAGTTCCCAGAGGAGCTGGTAATTTGTGTGCTCATTTTTGTTGAATATCATGAACATTTGAATTTCCTTTCTAATCTCTTCCATGACCCAGTCGTGATTCACAGTGTGTTGTACAGCCTCCATGTGTTACCGGACTTTCTTTGGTGGCTTTTGGTGCTGAGTTCTAATTTTATTCCCTTGTGGTCTGAGAGAATGCAAAGTATAACTTCAATGTTTCTGAATTTGGACAAGTTTGCTGCTGAGAAAAAATGTGTATTCTGATGCTGCTGGGTGAAATATTCAGTAGATGACTGTTAAATCTAGTTGATCTGAACCTCCTTGAAAAAGAGCACCAAGATAAAACCCAATTCAGTGGACAGAAATAAATAATTGAAATTAAATCAGAATTAAATGATTTAGAATCCAAAAAAAATGTAGAAAGAATCAACAAAACAAAGAGTTGGTTCTTCAAAAAAATTAAAATTGACAGACTCTTAGAAAATCTCATGAGAAAAAGAGGAGAACACACCCAAATAAATAAACTCAGAGATGAGAATGGAAATATCACCACAGAAACAACCAAGATTCAGAACATTTTAAGGGAATACTTCTCAAAACTTTATGCTAATAAGTTTGAGAACTTGACAGAAATGGACCTTTTCCTAGCAAATATTGACATGCCAAAACTAAATCAAGATGTGTTAAACCATATTAAGAGGCCCATATCAAGCATTTAAATTGAAACAGCAATAAGAGACCTCCCATCTAAGAAAAGTCCAGGCAAATCTTTTTACAGTGGAATTCTACAAGGCCTTCAAAGCAGAGCTCACACCAATACTCCTCCAACTCTTCAATGAAATTGAAAGAGAAAGTTCATTACCGAAAACATTCTATGAAGCCATCATAAGCCTCATCCCAAAAGCAGGCAGGGACTCATCAAAGAAAGAGAACTATAGAACCATTTTTTGATGAACATTGATGCAAAACTTCTCAACAAAATTTTGGCCAATCAACATCAATAATCCATCCAAAAAATCATACACCACGATCAAACAGGATTCATTTCGGGGATGTAAAGCTGGTTCAATATACTCAAATCAATTAATATTGTTCATCACATCAACAGGAGCAAGGATAAGAACCACATGGTTATCTCAATAGATGCAGAAAAAGCATTTGACAAGATCCAACACCCCTTTATGATGAAGGCCTTGGAAAAATCAGGAATCAACGGAATATTTCTCAATACAATAAAGGCTGTATATGACAAATCTAGAGCCAGCATTATACTTAATGGTGAAAAACTAAAGCCATTTCCTCTTAACTCAGGAACAAGACAAGGACTCCACACTTTCCACTTCTCTTCAATCTCCTATTAGAATGCCTAGCTACAGCAATAAGACAAGATGAAAGCATAAAAATGATCCAAATAGGGAAAGATGATGTAAAACTCTCCATCTTTTCAGATGACATGAACTTTTATTTAAAGAATCCCACGGACTCCCCTTCCAAATCCTTCAAGCTGATTCAAAACTTTGGCAAAGTAACAGGGTATAAAATTAACCCCCGAAAATCAATTGCTTTTCTGTATGCCAACAATGAGAAAAGTGTGGCTGAAATTAGGAAAGCAACTGTATTCGTAACAGCCCCCAAAAATAAAATACCTAAGAATGAACTTCACCAAGGAAGTGAAAGACCTCTTTGATGAAAACTTTAAAACCTTGAAAAAGGAAATCAATACAGAACGTAGAAAATGGCAAAAACTCCCATGCTCCTGGATTGGAAAGATCAACATCCTGAAAATGGCAATACTTCCCAAGGGTATCTGCAAATTCAATGTGATACCCATCAAAATTCCAACCTCATTCTTCAAGGAAATAGAAGAAGCAACCCAAAAATTCATATAGAACAATAAAAGACCCCGAATAGCAAAAACGCTCCTCAATGGAAAGAACAGTGCTGGAGGAATATCAATACCAAATTCCAAACTCTACTATAAAGCCATAGTAATCAAAAGAGCTTGGTACTGGCACAAGAATAGACCAGAGGACCAATGGACTATAATTGAAAACCCAGAAATGAATCCACAGAGTTATAGCCATCTAATCTTCGATAAGGAAGCTAAAATATAGAATGGAAAAAAGACAGCCTCTTCAGTAAATGATGTTGGCAAAATTGGTTAACTACTTGCAGAAAACCAAAGCTAGATCCTTATATATCACCCTGCAACAAAATCAACTCCAAAAGTATCAAAGACCTAGGAGTCAAAGCAGACAATCTGAAAAGATTACAGGATGGAATAGGAGAAACACTAGGTCTCCTTGGCTCAGGCCGAAATTTTCTTAATAGAGACCTGGAAACACAACAAATCGAAGAAAGGTTGGACAAATGGGATTGCATGAATTTGCAGACCTTCTGCATGGCAAAGGACATAGCTAGCAAGATCAATAGAAAGCCCACGGATTGGGATCTTCACTAGACATACATCGGACGAGGGTCTCATATCTAAACTATATTTGGAACTCAAAAAATTAAATCCCCTAACAACAAATCCTCACAGAAACAACTGCCCAACCAGTTAGAACGGCAAAAATCAAGAACTCTAACAACAGATGCTGGAGGGGATGTGGACAGAAAAGAACCTTACTTCATTGTTGGTGGGAATGTACACTTGTTCAACCACTTTGGAAAGCAGTATGGAGGTTCCTCAAAAGACTTCACATAGAACTCCTCTATGACCCAGCAATCCCACTTTTGGGCATTTACCCAAATGATTACAAACAAGACCACACTAAAGCTACCAGCACAACTATGTTTACTGCAGCATTATTTACCATAGCTAAGATATGGAACCAACCCAGATGCCCCTCAGTAGATGAATGGATCAAGAAAATGTGGTATATATACACAATGGAATTTTATGCCTCCATCAGAAAGAATGACATTTCCCCATTTGTTAGGAAATGGAAAGGCTTGGAAAAAATTATATTAAGTGAAGTAAGCCAGGCCCAAAGAAACATAGGTCCCATGGTTTTCCTTATTTGCAATATCTAGTATGAGTCAAGCGGAAAAGTTCAGATAATGTGATGTTAGGAAAACGAACCCTTAAATATGTATTTTAATGTTTTTTTTTCTTTCATGCATGTGTTTCTAACGCATTTATAAGATTATTTCTTTGTTGCTTTGTATGTCCCTCCCCCACAGTGTAACCCCCGCTTTCACTATATTTGATGTCAGTATAACATGTGGAGGAGATGGGGACAAACAAGTCGTTTAAGGATTCAGGTGGACCTGTTGCAACAATGAGAAGTACAAAATGTCATGTCAAAAATGAGCTTTACAATGTCTGTGTGGGAGGGGGAGGGGGGAAGGATTGGGTGGGCGGGAGGGGGGAGGCTGGGAAGGGAGGTGAAGGGTAATCAAGGGAGGAGGCTGCAATGCGTGGTAAGAAATGTATGCATTATCCTGCCCATGTAATTGTAACCCCTCTGTACAGTATGTTCTCAAATAAAATAAAATTAAATTAAAAAAAAAAAAGAAACAACTGCCCAATAAATAAGTGGTCTAAAGACTTAAATAGAAACTTCTCTGAAGAAGAAAGAAGAATGGCCAATAGACACATGAAGAAATTCTCAATCTCCCTAGCCATAAAAGAAATGCAAATCAAAACATTGAGATACAACCTCACTCCAGTTAGAATGGCTAAAACAAGATCTCTAAGAACAACAGATGCTGTAGGGCATGTGGACAGAAGGGAACCTTACTTCATTGTTGGTGGGAGTGTAAACTTGTTCAACCACTTTGGAAAGTAGTATGGAGGTTCCTCCAAAGACTCCACATAGAGCTCCCCTATTACCCAGCAATCTCACTTTTGGGCATTTACCCAAATCTTTACAAACAAGACCACACTAAAGCTACCAGCACGACTGTGTTTATTACAGCACTATTTACTATATCTAAGATATGGAACCAACCCAGATTCCCCTCAGTAGATGAATGGATCAAAACATGGTATATATACACAATGGAATTCTATGCCTCTATCAGAAAGAATGACATTGCCCCATTTGTTAGGAAATGTAAATGCTTGGAAAAAATTATATTAAGTGAAGTAAGCCAGGCCCAAAAAAACATGGTTTCCCTTATTTGCAATATCTAATATGTGTCTGAATCAAGCAGAAAATGTCAGATAAGGTGATGTTAATTAAATGAACCCTAGGATATGTATTCAAGTGTTTTTTTTTTCTTTCAGGTGATTGTTTCTAACACATTTAGAAGATTATTTCTTTATTGCTTTGTATTTCCTCCCCCACAATATAACCCCTGCTTTCACTGTATTTGATGTCGGTATAATTTGTTAAGGGGAATGGGAAAAACAAATCGTTTAAATAGTGATACAGGTGGACCCATTGCAACAATGAGATGTACAATTCGTTTTGGTGAAAAATGAACTTTACAACTTTGGTGCGGGTGTGGGGAGGTAATGGGGAGGATTGAGTGGGAGGGGCGGGGGGAGGATGTAAAGGAATGGGATGGAGATACAAAGGAGGAGGCTACAATGCTTGATAAGAAATGTACTCATTATCTTGTCCATGTAATTGTAACCCCTCTGAACAGTACTTTCATAATAAAAAAATTAAAATGAAAAAAATAAAAATAAAATGACCAGTTATGCCGCATCCCCAACAAGGTCAATTTCCCATTGCACCATTGGGGGCGCGCACTGGCGGTCATAGAGGTGAAAGCCTGTGCAAGGGTCGTCCTAGCATGAGTTGATGTCCCCAAATTTTTGTGGCTAGGATGCAATCAGTTATCTCCCCATTTCGTTCAGGGGCAATGGCTTTTCTGCATTCCTGTGTGGCCCCTTCCCATATTAGGGTCTTGGTTTGTGCTTCTCGGGCTCCAGTGTGGGATAACTTCTGGGCTACTGCTTCTAGAACACTGGCCACGAAGTCAATGAAAGGCTCATTGCGGTGTTGGATGAGGGTTTTTAGTTGTTTGTTCCCTTCCTTCGAAGGGACCAAGGAGTCAACCCACAATGCACAGAGGAGTACTTGGGCAAAGTACTGCGGAGATGCCACTGCTTGTGCAATGGAAGACCCATAAGCTCCCTCCCCTTTTAAGCAATCAGGGTCCCCCATGGTTGCATCATATCTTCCAGCAGTGACATTTCATGTGCTTTGTTGTTCACATTCATCATAAAAAGCAGCCTTCCATAAAAGGAAGTCCCCTGAAGATGATGCTGTGCACATTAAGTTCTTCCAATCATTGGGGCAACTCAGATCAATGCTAATGGTTTCGAGCATCTGTTGAGCATATGGGGAGTGCAAGCCATCTTCCTTAACAGCGGTCCAATTTTTGTCAAGCACTTTTGGGCCATGGGGGTACCATTGGTTAGGTGGTGCATTGGTTCGGTGGATGTTTACCGGGAACATGAACTGGGGTTCAACCATAGGCTTGGCTGCCATTGCCATGGTAGTTGTGGGGCCCGCAAACAACTGTTGTATTATAGGGGGAACAATGGGTTTTCTTTCTTGGGCAAAGTTGGATATGAAGGCCCAAGGATACAAAGTTCCCTGAGGGGAGTTCCCAGGCTAGCCAAATGGCCAAAAGAAGTGCTTGGGCAGGTTTCCTGGGACCCATAGTGTGGGAGAGGGGTTTTACAAGCATAGCTGGCTGACCCTCTGGGTCACATGATGGTGGCAGTTGTTGGTCATCTGCATTCTTACTGGAAGATGGGAGTGCCTGAGCAGCTTCACCATTTTCTGTATGCTGCTTCTTTTTGCAGTGAGACCTTAAATGCCTGCAGACTTTCCCCTTCTTCTCTCCCCGATAGACAGGCTTGAATGGCTATTACAATGGGGTAAATTTTAGGGGTAGCTCAGCACCTTCTCAGATTTCTTTTTTATGAGCCGCCTGAAAGAGCAGGTCCAGCTGTCTGGATCCCAAATGGCCCCGGAGTCAATCCAGGGACACTATTCGTTTACTATTTCCCATATTAAACTAGCTTCCTTTTGTGATACTTTTAACTGCCTACTCTGAAGCAGGGCAACAAGCGCTCGTAATTGAGGCTCTCGTGCCGCAGGGGGAAGGTTGCCCATGGAGGCACTTACCTTGCATTAGACCATCCATCTGCCGAAAACACTTGAGCCCCAAGTTGGGCGCTAGATTATAGGGCTAGATGTCCTGCAGGGAGTAAGCATGAATGATGCCCACAAACAACACACACTGGGAGAATAAGCTTAAGCAAGTCTCATTTATTCTTGTGCAAGTGGGGGGGATTTTACACCCCAGCTTCCCCAACCTCCTGAGTCCTTCTGGGACAATCACTTAGCGGGGAGTTGATGTAAGGCACTTGTAACAGGCACTGTTTGGTGAAAGGCACTGATTGGTCCCCAGGGGGGCATGTAGGGAGCTTGGACAGCTCATGGCTGTCAAGCTAGGCAGACGTTCCTGTGGGTCACATCTCTATGAGAAGGAAATGTGCTTCAACTGCTACTCTAGCTGACTCAACCAGATCTGACCGGCTCTACCCAAAGGGGCTGTCTCCCCTATGGAAAAAACACATCCAAATCCCCTGCCCATAGTAACTAGGGGGTCA
Organism: Dipodomys spectabilis; assembly: GCF_019054845.1. Lineage (NCBI taxonomy): Eukaryota > Metazoa > Chordata > Mammalia > Rodentia > Heteromyidae > Dipodomys > Dipodomys spectabilis. Next base: position 9,295,773 of record NW_024870798.1, on the reverse strand, counting down.
GGTCGTCTCAATTGATTTGTCAGGGAGGTCCTTCCACCTGACTTTCACTTAGGGCTTAGGGTTTAGTTGTCCCCAGTACTTCTGAAATCTGGATTCAGTTGCCCCTGTTGAAAAATTTAAAATGTTAATGGTAAAAAAGCTATCTGTAACTGTATATGTGGGCTAACTCCTCCTTTTTGTTTTAATAATTATAATTGCTCCTTAAGACATTGGTGATTTCTTTCTATAATTGCTTGGCCTTGGAGATTATAGGGAATTCCTGCTCCTGCATCACCAATATTCATATATATATATATATATATATATATATATTGTTGGTCATGGAGCTTGAACTCTGGGGTGGGGCGCTGTCCCTCAGCTCTTCATCTCAAGGTGAGTGATCTACCACTTGAGCTACAGCGCCACTTGTGGCTTTTTCTGCTTATGTGTTGCTGAGAAATTGAATCCAGAGTCTCATGCATGCAAGGCAAGCACCCTACCACTGAGCCACCTTCCCAGCCCCTTCCTGCACCTGGGGCAGGGTGTAGGGGTCAGTTTGGGCCCCCCTGGATGGTTGGTGGGGGATTGTTGTGAACAGTCCTTCTTAAAGTACCCCTCCTGCCCACATTTAAAACAAGTCCCTCTCCCCAGTGGTCTTGGGGTTCCTTGGCCCTGGGCTGGCAGAGCCTGGGTAATAGCCTCAGTCATTGCAGATGTCTGAGCCTGTAAGGATAAAGGTAGTGATTAGGAATGATGCTGTTGTGTTCCCATATCCTGCAAGGCCACCACCCATCTGCTCAGGGAACTCTCTCTCAATCCCACGTAGGCCATGATGTGGTCTGCATTCATCCCTTCCCAGACCAGTAGCTTTACAAACTGATTTCGGAGGTCCCCTGCCAGCAGCTTGCAATTAATACTCTGTTGGAATAGGGCTATAAACTCAAGTAGAGGCTCACCAGGTTTTTGTCTCACTCCTGCTATGGGGGACTCAGTGGGCCCATCATCCAGTTTGTACCACACGGCAAGTCCTACCTGCCTCACCTGGTCATGGCACAGGACAGGTATTGTGGCCTGTTGGACCCCAGTGGAGTACCCTTTTCCCATCCCTGTTAAAACTGCATAAGGAATAGGTATTGCGGCTTGAACCTGCCAGTTATTCTCCGCCCACAATCTGCATGGCTCCTTAAAGAAAGCACACCATTTAATAAACTGAGAACTGGTGAAGACGGCTTTGGCCACATCCAGCCAGTCCTTAGGGACACATGGGTGATAAGCAATATCCTCTAATTGGGTATGGGCCCAAGGAGAGTTCAGGACATTCACTGCCACCACCTTGCAGATCTCTTTAAGATCCTTAGCTTCCCATGGATACCATTCCAAGGGCCTGTTAGCTCCTGGTGAATGATTGACTGGATATGTTGGGGAAGTGAATCCCGTGGCCCAGGTTCTGGGCTCCCAGGTGGGACTTCCTTTACAGGGCAGGCCTCCGAGTAGGTTTCTTCTGCAGCCCTCAGCCCCTCCATGGAAGGTCGGTATGGGTCTGGGTCTTGCAGGTCCTTCTCACAGGTCTACTAAGGCACAACCTCTGGCCCAATCAGGGGAATAGGGTGGAAGCCTAGGAAAGTCAGGACACCCAAGTCAGAGGGGATAACCTTCACCCTTGTTTTGACTTCCACTGTGCATGTTTCAGTGCATTCTCAGTCGAATTTTACCCATTCCTTTACCTTCTCACTTCCCAAGTCCCGCTTTACTCCCTCTAGGCTTAATGTTGCCTCCTCCTCCTTCTTCTGTGAAATAGCATTACCCATACTAAGCTTTTTACTTACCCTGAGAGACCACTTAGCCTCAGCCGGTGTATTTTCCTTTCTTGCCCGAGTTGGGCTCCTGATGTCGGGTCTTCATCCCATGATAGATGGACGGGGTCTGAGGAAAGTTAAGTGCTCCTCTTGCCCATCCCCCAGCTTCCCTTAACCCAGGAGACAATCAGACACAGCAGGGAGTCAAGTCAAGCAGGAACTCGTTTATTAACACACAGCAAGCATTTTTTAAAAGCAAAAAAGACCGGGTGGCATGGGGAGGAAAAGGAACCAACTAATCACTGTAACAGTCACACCCTATCATGCACCTAAGCTTCCAGGAGCTATTTACGCACTGAATATAAACAAATCGGACTCTGCCTACTCAACTCCCTCTCAGCACCATCTTTGCTGCGCACTTGACCCCCAATTATTATTATTTTATCTATCATAGATATTCAGGAGATCTGAATATCTGAATATTAAGATCTGAAGATTATGGTTCAAAGCTCACCCAGGAAAGAAGTTTCCTTAGATTCTTATCTCCAGTAAACTGCTCAGGAAAAGCCAAAAAAAAGTGGCATTGAATTTCAAGTGGAAGAGGTGTAGCCTTGAGCAAAAACAGGATCAGGGACAGTGCCCAGACCCAGAGGTCAAGCCCTAGGACAAACTAAACAACAAAAACCAAAGAAAAACAAACCTCAAATCTAGCATTTTTCTAATTGTATACAGAGGTCCGTAATTAAGGAAATTTCTTCCTGTGTTATGTATAGGTAGAAGAAAAAAAGATATAACACAATTACTCTCTTCACACCATGTTACACCAATGTCTCAAAAAATTGCTTTTTCTAAATTTATAAATTAATAGCATCCATTTGTGGCAACTGTGTAGATTATTCACATTATCATGATATACATGAACTGTTGATATTATCTATAAGTTCTCATTATACCTCAGTTGAAAGAATATTCCAGGCAAATAGAATGTCAGAATCATTTGTGCATTTCTAAATTAAACCTTCTACTTGAAGGTATTTTGCAGTATCCTATCGAATATGAAATTACAAACAAAAAATATTTATTTTAAATGTAAATTCTAATTTAGCCAGGTCTACAAAGTCCTACATTAGATGAGCTTTGCCATGTCTCCAAGCTTAAGTTTTTGTAATCCTTCATCATTTCTTTGGAATCCAACAGAATGATGCTTACTTTCTCAAATTTTTAGTTGGGAATCATGAGCCATTTTGCATCTAGGCATTTTCTGAAATTAAGAGAGCATTTAAAACACAACTGAGGATGATATATGAATTGCATTTCAATAGGAAACTTGACTTCTCAAAACATAGTGACAAAATTAGCCCAAACTTCAAACTGTATATTTCTTTCTTGTTGTTTGGCTTGTTTTATTGAGAGAAAATTATACTACCTGTTCCAGGGAAGATATCGTTACGTAATTCCATTCTCTAATCTCCTGTCTTAGTCTGAGTTCTAAATTTCTAGGCTTGTATCACATTGCCCTGCCATAGGGTGATGGTTTATTTAATCTAGAAACAGGCTAGCAATTCTGAACTTCTCTGATAATCTTATCCACTAGACTAAGTGCTTAAACTGTTTATGTACAATTTTCAAAGACGTTCTAACATTTGACAGAGGTTATGAACATTTTCAGGTGCACCTGCAGGGGTCTCTGTTTCGTTTCTCCATGGATCTGATCACTTTAATAATAATTAGTTGACTATCTTATTATCTCTGGTCCCTACCTATGTAATATTCTCAACCTTTTTTGGGGAAAGTTCACTTGAGGAATTTCTAATATTAAAAATTATCACTTGTTCTAGTCTTACTCAAGATATATTTTCTGACTTTTCTACACATTCTGAAAGTTGTTTCTTATGTGTGTTTACACATATAAGTGCCTCTGTGTGTATATGCATGCTTGTATGTGTGTATGAAAAAACCTCAAGCTCTTATTCAGCAATCTTGCTCATAACTAGTATTCAATTACTTGAGCCATTCTTCCAATGCAGCTATTGGCTGGTTAATTTTAGATAATGTTGCAAAGACTGTTGTGCCTAGGCTTGATGCAACCTGAACTTCCCAGACTTCCTTATATTCTTATGTTTTATCTTTCCAAGAGTATCAACTTTTAAACTTGAAACATTTTTGCGAGTGTAAAGTCATTTTGCAATTATTTTCTCTGCTTGGGAAGATTACTATTGACTTTGTCGTTCCTTTTGAGGAAACTTAACGTCATATTTACACCTGTTCTGTTCATCGTGCAATGACCTCTGATCCTGGGTGCTGTCCCTCAGCTCTTCAGCTCAAGTCCAGTGCTCTACCACTTGAGTTACAACACCACTTCCGGATTTCTGGTGGTTAATTGAAGATAAGGGTCTCATGGATTTTCCTGACCAGGCTGGCTTTGAACCACAATCCTCTGGTCTCAACCTCCTGAGTAGCTTGCATTACAGGCATGAGCCACCAGCACCTGGCTCATATTTGCATTTATGTGCACTTAATGACACTATGTAGACAAAGAATGGAAATTTGAATCAAATGATGTGACATTGCAGCTTTTCAGAAAAATTGAGGTAGCAATAAATATTCCCTCTTTTTCCATGTTGTTACATTAATGACTCATGAGCTATGGGACTCTTACATTAGCATCGTCTGATGTCTGCATATGTGGATTTAGTATCAGAAATTGTTCATAGAGAAATAGAGAAAGACTGAGATTTTTAGAAAGCAAAGGAGATCAGGTATGAAAGATCAGCATAGAAGGATATACAACTTATCACACAGAGATTAAGAAGAGCCTAAGTGATTAGAATAATAAAAGCAATGAGGAATAAACCTAGTTTATAATTAGTTTATAATTCAATAACCAAAAATGGTTCCCTAGAACGGTTTCTGCTATACCTTAGTTACTATAATTTATTCCTTCCATCTGGAGTTATTCCTTCTCTTCTGTCACAAATGTTAACTAGCATCTGCATTTTTGGTGCCATGACTGGCCACAAAGATCTCTAAATCTCACTTAGATTACCTTTCCCTTTCTGATTAACACTGACCACACAAAATCCTAGAATCTTTCAATTTCCAGAATTAAACTTCACCTGACATCCAAGCACATTCCTGGCATTAATTGGCATGACCTATTAACAAAACTTTTTTTATTCAACACAGCATTCTAATATAAGTAAAGTACATGAATTAAGAACTATTGTTAGGTATCACTTGGAAGCAGCAATAATATATTCCAAGTATGGGTTCTTTATTTTGCATTTACTAGCTAAATGACTCTTTTGCCTGTCCTGGGGCTTGCACTCAGGGACCGTAAACTGTTCTTGAGCTAGATGTCTACCACTTGAGGAAAAGCACCACTTCCAGTGTTTCTTTTTCTGTTTATGTGGTGCTGAGGAATTGAACCCAGGGTTTCATGCAATGAAGCCATAATCCCCGAGCCCTAAATGACTTTTTTCATATTAATAATTTTTGCGTGAAAATACAGTACAGATGGGTTACAATTACATGAGCAAGGTAATGAGTACATTTCTTATCAAGTATTGTTGCCTCCTCCTTTGTTTCCCCTTACCATCCCTGCCCACCGATCCCTCCATCCCCCCACAAAGTTGTAAAGTTCCCTTTTCGACATAACGTCTTGTTCCAATGGGACTTTCTTAAGATGGTATTACTTTTTCTTTCTGTTAATATGTATTATAATTTAGGTCAGGTGGTAGGAAAGAAGTGGAAAACAATACTACGTCCAATAAAGCTGACATCCTATTACATCACTAAGGAAGTAGTGTTAAGATCTGCAGGACTCATAGGTTGTTGCATGTGACATTATTATGTAAAACACTATTAATGATCATCTCGGACATCCATAACATTCTGCTTCCATTTTGAAGGTCAAGAGCCAAATATCTATGCCTTTTATTGATTGGGTGTGTTTCCTAGGAAGGAAGAAGGAGGATGTGGTAGGTGATGATGCAAAAATATGTATTTTAGCTCCCTGTCCAAATTTTTTGCAGTTTATTTCTTTTTCTATTTTTATATTATTTTTTATTGTGAAAATACTGTACAGAGGGGTTACAATTACATGGGCAAGGTAATAAGTACATTTCTAATCAAACCTAGCCTCCTCCTTTGTTTCCCCTTCCCATCCCTTCCCAACCTCCCCCTGCCCCCCTAATCTTCCCTGCTACCCCCCCCAACAAAGTTGTAAAGTTCATTTTTTGACATAACGACTTGTAAATCTCATTTTTGCAAAGGGTCCACCTAATTTAAGTTAAATAAAGCATAATTTGTAAAGTGAAAATAATTTATGGTTTCATTGACTGTTTTAAGAAAACAATTATGCCTTTTGTTTTCAATTATATTTCTGTGGTAATGTGTAATATTCATGATTTAACTGGTAAAATTGATAACAGTTATATTATATCAAGTTGATTCAAACTTGTATTTGAAAATTGCACACTTAACACAAATATACTTCCACTTTCCTCTACCACATAATTAAAATAATAGTAAAGCAAAGATTGGTGTTAGCCATTCATATGTACAATCCTAGAACTCAGGGGGCTGAGACCTGAATATTTTAGTTCAATGTCATTCCAAAAATACAAAAATGTGAAAACTTATCTCCAATTATGCAGCAAGAAGCAGAAGGTGAGCATGTGACTCAAGGATAGAATGTCATCAGCCATGACCAAAAATTACAAGGGAGACCATTAAACATCGAGTTCAAGCCCTAAAAATGACATATACACATAAGACAACAACAAAATGTACTATGATTATCAATAATGAAGACAAAATAGTAAAAAAGATCATGAGAAATGTGTAAACATCTGGAAGAAATAAATCATTTGACAGAATTTTGATTCATAAGAGGGAAAAGTCACAGTGTCATTTGTACAATTTCATTGTAGTCATTTGTGTTGAAACTTGGCTACTGGGTAATATGTGAAAGAGTAGATTGGATTACCTGACACAGGAGAAATTGCCTGTGACTATATACCATCCCACTCTGCAAAAATTTAAAATCATGCTTGTTAATTTAAATAAAACATTGTTAGAGATTGTTTTGTCCACACAGACTGCGGTCCTTATTTTGAGGCTTCAGACCAGTGCTTTTGTTTATAACCACTCCTGTTTTACTCCCCTTCCCTTGGGCAGCTATACCTTACTTAACTGGCACCAAGCCAAGTCTTTGAACTAGACACCCGTGCCTTAATTCCTCCCTTTCTCCAGCTACAACTCATTTCACATACTATCTCTATCTTAGCATTAGTTGTTTTCTGACTAATCCCCATAAGAAAATACTTATATTCATGTAAATACAGAATAATTAACCTAGTTAGAAAAGGGAGAAAGGGTTTACCATTGGCTGAGGCTCTCATCTGTAGGTTTGCTCCCTAATACATCTGTGCTACACTATCTCTTTTTTTCATGGCTTTTGAGTCTGACAAATGATTGATTTGGTTTGATTAATCCCATTTATCCAGACTTACTTTGGAAATTTTGACCTATGGCAAGGAGCCCTCATGTTTCCGCTAACTCTTCCTGTAAGTTTCCTAAGGCATCTGGATTTACTTTGAGCTCTTCAATCCATTTGGAATTGATTCTGGTGCAGGAGGATATAAAATGATCTAATTTAAGTTTTCTGTGGGAGAGAAAATATAAGATGAAAAGTAGAATAGTGAACTATTGAAGAATTCATAAACAATTTTCAAAACTATACAAGAGAGCTTGGGTACAGCTAAGTTGTAGAACTAGACTAATATATACAAAGTCATGATTTCAATCTCCAAACCTAAAGGTCTAATAATAAGTTAATAAATAATAATAATACAATATTTGCCTGAAATAAATGCTTTTATATTAGAGAGGCCTGAATCCTAAAACAATAAACAAAATACTCTCAATTCTTGTATCCAATGAAATGAAACCACGAATGAAGAGCAAATAGTTCCTTTTTTATCCTTTCCTTTCATTTTCTGTTTTCTTCTTTTCTTTTTCCTTTGGCACTACTGGTGCTTGAAGGTGCTAAGGCTCTAACCACTTTAGATTATTTTTCAGGTCAAGCCTCCCTTGAGCAATGATCTCTTACCTGTGGTTTCCACATAGTGAGATAACAGGAAAATTACACTATATCTGGCTTTCTTTGTTTTTGTAGTTTTTTTACAATATTTTTTGGCAAAACTGGTCATGATATCATTCTTATAAATCTCTGCCTCCTAATTAGCAAGGTTGAGTGTCACCAGTATCAAATAACCAATTGCTCCACATGTTTAATTGGGACAACTAATAGATTTTTTGCTAGCTGCCAGTGGCTCACACCAGCAATCCTAGCTACTCAGGAAACTGAGGTCTGAAGATTGTGGGTTAAAATTAGGCCAGGATAGAAAGTTCATGAGATTCTTACCTCCAATTAACTACGATAAAGTTGGAAGTGGTACTGTAGCTCAAGTGGTAGAGTGCTAACAGTTAGCAAAGCAGCTCAGGGACAGCATTCAGGCACCAGAAAAAACACACACACACATACAAAGATAGATGCTTCTAGTTCCTGGCCATGTTCTTTTTTATAATGCTTCTTTTGGTGAAGATTTTGTAAGTCAAATAATCTTGATGCAAAGTAATAGCTATGCTGTCTTGGGCATGTAGTCCTCAGCTTCATCTTCCTTGCTTGTACAATGAAGAAATTTCTTTGCCAAACTGGTGCAGTGGGAGAATCCAGTCATAATATTCAATGAACATGTGTGAAAATGTGACCACGTAAATGGAGGGGGTGGGGTTGGGTGAGATAGAGAAGAATGGTCAAATTAATGACATCGATCAAGATGTACTCACAAACCGACATATTAAATTAAAACTCCTTTTTACACTATTTTTGTATATTTTGTAAGTAGAAAAAAATGAAATCAGTGCTTCAGTGCAATCCACACATCTTAGGTATAGATTGCTCAAAGCTGTTTCTTTTAAAAAATACAGGACAGAGAAGAGTGGAACAAATCATTTCCAGAATAAAACTGATCAACTCTACCCCAAAGTTAACATCAATAATGATGTTGACCATACACCTTTGATTTCATGGACTGAGAATACATTTCCACCTATCCCCCAATCCTGGGTTTAAATTCTGGGTCAAGATTCTGTCTCCCCCACCCACTCATAGCTAATGCTCTAACATTTGAGCCACAGATTCAATTCGGGCTCTTTTTGTTTAATTGGAGATGAGTCTCATGGATTTTCCTGCCCAGACTGACTTCAAATCATTATCCTCAGATCTCAGGCTCGGAATATAGGTGTCAGCCATCAGTACCCAGCTTGAGAACTCACTTTTCTACTCTAATTCTCCTCCCCGAAACCTCATAGCCACAATCTTGGGAGAAAAGTTTCAGAGAGCCACCAATTGAAAAACATTCTATAGAATGCCCTGTCCCATACACCTAAAAAGGGAGAAATGCTATCTCTCTCCCTTTGATGAAACAATAGATGTTAGATTATTATATGATAATAATAGTAGATATTATTATAGTGCTCTCAATATCTATTCCCATCCCCATTAATACCAGGCTTGGTTGTAGAACTTACTTTGACAAATGACATGTGAGAAGTGATAACATGTGTCTTTTCTGAGCTTTAGCCCTGTGGTTTTCACTCTTTGCATCCCCTGGGAACCTCCAGCATTCAGTCTGGTTCCCAGAATGGACACCATGCTGAGTGGAAGTGGATCTGGAATAGGCTTTGTAGCATGAGATAGAGTAATCAAAATTGTAAGGTATTGCATCCTTCGGGTTGGTTTCCCCAGTAAAATTAAGCTCACATTGAGGTCCCAGCTCTAGGTAGTCTAGGTCTCTTTTTCTCTATTCCCTCCCACTTCCTTCTCATTCTTCCTGAATATTTCCTTTTTCTCCTCAGGTGACACCAATTCGTGAGTCTCCTTATCCTAGAAATTTGTTTTAGGGTTAAACATTGTGGCTTTCTGTTTTACATTTTCTCTTAAGTGTTTCTTCACTTTTCTCTTTCTGGAATTTTCAGCCAGAAGCTCCCAAGTGTGATGGATCTTCAGATAAAAACCCTCTGCCAGGGCTGGGAATGTGGCAGAGTGGTAGAGTGCTTGCATTGCAAGCATAAGGCCCTAGGTTCGATTCTTCAGCCCCACATAAGCAGTAAAAGCTGGACGAGACACTGTGCCTTAAGTGGGATAGTGTTAAACTTGTGCTGAAGAGTTGAGGGACAGTGCCCAGACCAAGATTTCAAGCTCCAAAACCGACCAAAAAAATTTTTTACATGAAGTAAGCCAGGCCCAAAGAAGCACAGGTCTCATGGTTTCTCTTATTTTCAATAACTAGTACATGTCTGAAACAAGCAGAAACTGTCAGATAAGCTGATGTTAGGCGAAATGAACTCCAAGATAAGAATTCAATGTTTTTCTTTCTTACGATTGTTTCTATCATATTTATAAGATGATTTGTTATGATTTCTTGCTTTTTATGTCCCTCCCCCACGGTATGCCCCCTGTGTTCACTGCACATGATATTGGCATACTTTGTGCAGGGGAAGTGAAAAACCAAATTGTTTAATTTGGGGTACAGGTGGATCCATTGCAACAATGAGATGGGCAGGACGTTATTTTGAAAAACGAACTTTACAACTTTAGTGGGAGGTGGGTCTGATGAGGGACCACTGGGAAGGGGTGGTGAATTGGGAATAAATGGGAAGGGGAATCAAAGGAGGAGGCCACAATGCCTGATAAGATATATACTCATTACCTTGCCCATGTAATTGTAACCCCTCTGTATGGTATTTACACAATTAAAAAAAATAAATTCCTCTGTCATATCTGCCTTGCTTGCTTTCACTCCCCTCATGTTGGCCTACTAGGAGGCCAGAATAACATGAAGCTCCAGAAACATTTTGGATGCAAAAAGAAACCACCGCATGGGAAGTGAGGGGTGTATTACAAGAGATTGGGAACTGAACACAGGTAGAAGGGATCATAGCTTCAGCCTCAACTGTCTTCTGAATCATTGCCCAGTTACCAGCTGTAAGCCTTTGCTCCAAAATCTATGTGGCGAATTCTGCAATTCTTACTGTATCATCCACACACACAGACTTAGTTAGTCATCCAGCATGACATAAAATACACATTTCTTAAATCAGAGAAATCTGTACCCGAGAAAATGTGCAGAAAGAACTTCATTTAATCAGGTTCACTTTATTTTTACAGGCTTATAATTTGACTGAGAGAACATATCAAATTCTCTTAGCCTTCACAAAATCAAAATATCCAAGCAATACAACACTGTAATGAAAAAAAAAATCTTTTTACTAAAGTGAGTATTTGGAATGGGAAAAAATCAAATATTATAAAACTTAAAAATTGATCAAATACCAAAAGACAAAGAAAGACACTGATCAAGAACGAAATACCAATATGTTTAGTAAATAAATGAAATGTTTGAGATTCTTATCCACATAGGAAATACATAGGAAAATAAATAGGAAAGTCACTGAGATCCCATCTTACACACCAGAAGAGTTATCACCACGCAAACAACAAAAAAAAAAACTGCTGGAGAGTTTGAAATAAATCAGGAACTGTGTTTGGTGGTGTGGAATTGTAAACTAGTGAAACCCATATGGAGATCATAATGGAAGTTTACACGATACAAAAAAGACAAATACCTTAAGACCATTATTGCAACTTGGATACATACTGAAAGAATATAAATCAATATGAACATATATGTTCATGGCAGCAATATTCATAGAAATCAAGCTGTGTAATCAACCTGGATGTTCCATAAAGAGGGAATAAAGAAAATGCACATTTCATAGCTATGAACATGTTTTGGTATATAAGAGAAGTGGATGTTTCTACTATATCATTGCTAAATATTTTTGGATAGATACCAAATCTTAATTTCACTGGTTTTGTGGCATTGTGTTTTTTCTTTAATGAAGGATTTCCATATTGATTTCAGAGCAGATACAATAGGATGAAAATATCATATAAAATGTGCATATTAGATAAAAATTTATATTTATAAATGAACACATACAGATCATCATATAGAGTTTATAATTTGAAGCAATTTTAAGAAGGCAACAGTAGGGGGAAAAGACAATGTAAGAAGCTTAATAACAAATATACAGATATGGAAAAATACAAAAAAGTTGCAACTAATTAGTGCTAACTAACTAAACATTTTCCTCAGGTTTTAAAATGAAACTATTAAAATAATACTTAATAACATCAAATATATATGGCATGGAAGAAAATATAGCATAGACATATTTTCCCCAAAAATTTGTTTTATATTATAACAAATGGATTAAAACAAAATGTAATTACATGTCTGAAGATGATCACACTTTCAAGTGTCATTGATTGAATCCAGCAAAGGAAAGTAACTGACAAGTACAGGGTAAGAACAACCTGGGTTATGGAAGAAGATACTTAGTAGAACATTGTGAGGAAACAATGTGCTCCTTTTTCCTCATCAAATTAGTACAGCTACATTTTGAGAGAACATTTGTAATGTAGTCAGAGCCGTGGAGTTACTAATTTAGGTAATAATTTGTTAATTTTATTCCTGAATCCTGTGATGTGGTTCCCAAATGATGTGGGTGATCCTAGATTTTCTTTATTTCATTTTATTTTATTTGTGAACATACTGTACAGAGGGGTTACAATTACATGGGCAGGATAATGCATACATTTCTTACCAAGCATTGCAGCCTCTTCCTTTGTTTACCCTTCACATCCCTTCCCAGCCTCCCCGCTCCCCCTACCTAATCCTCATCACCACCCCCCCCCGCCCCCCACCGACGTTGTAAAGCTCGTTTTCGACATGACAACTTGTACTTCTCATTGTTGCAACAGGTCCACTTGTATGCTTAAACGACTTGTTTTTCCCCATCGCTTCCACAAGTTATACTGACATCAAATATAGTGAAAGCAGGGGTTATACTGTGGGGGAGGGGCATACAAAGCAACAAAGAAATAATCTTATAAATGCGTTAGAAACACATGCATGAAAGAAAAAAACGTAAAAATACAAATCTAAGGGTTCATTTTCCTAACATCACATTATCTGACATTTTCTGCTTCACTCATACATATACTAGATATTGCAAATAAGGGAAACCATGGGACCTAGGTTTCTTTGGGCCTGGCTTACTTAACTTAATACAATTTTTTCCAAGTTTTTCCATTTCCTAACAAATGGAGCAATGTCATTCTTTCTGATGGAGGCATAGAATTCCATTGTGTATATATACCACATTTTCTTGATCCATTCATCTACTGAGGGGCATCTGGGTTGGTTCCATATCATAGCTATGGTAAATAATGCTGCAATAAACATAGTTGTGCTGGTAGCTTTAGTGTGGTCTTGTTTGTAAACATTTGGGTAAATGCCCAAAAGTGGGATTGCTGGGTCATAGGGGAGATCTATGTGAAGTCTTTTGAGGAACCTCCACACTGCTTTCCAAAGTGGTTGAACAAGTTTACATTCTCACCAACAATGAAGTAAGGTTCCTTTCTGTCCACATCCCCTCCAGCATCTGTTGTTGTTAGAGTTCTTGATTTTTGCCATTCTAACTGGAGTGAGGTGGCATCTCAATGTTGTTTTTATTTGCATTTCTTTTATGGCTAGGGAGGTTGAGCATTTCTTCATGTGTCTATTGGCCATCCTTCTTTCTTCTTCAGAGAAGTATCTCTTTATGTCTTTAGCCCACTTATTTATTGGACAGTTGTTTCTTTGAGGATTTGTTCTTGGGGGATTTAATTTTTTGAGTTCCAAGTATATTTTGGATATGAGACACTTGTCCATTGTATGGCTAGTGAAGATTTTCTACCAATCCGTAGGCTTTCTATTGATCTTGCTAGCTATGTCCTTTGCCATGCAAAAGCTCTGCAAATTCATGCAATCCCATTTGTCCAATCTTTCTTTGATTTGTTGTGTTTCCGGGTCTCTATTCAGAAAATTTCGGCCTGAGCCAAGGACACCTATGGTTTCTTCTATTCCATCCTGTAATGTTTTCAGAGTGTCTGCTTTGACTCCGAGGTCTTTGATCCTTTCGCAGTTGATTCTGTTGCAGGGTGATATGTAAGGGTCGAGCTTTAGTTTTCTACAAGTCGTTAACCAATTTTGCCAGCACCATTTACTGAATAGGCTGTCTTTCTTCCATTCTATTGTTTTAGCTCCCTTCTCAAAGATTGGATAGCTATAGGTCTGTAGGTTCATTTTTGGGTTTTCAATTCTATTCAATTGATCCTGAGGTCTGTTCTTATGCCAATACCAAGCTGTTTTGATAACTATGACTTTATAGTAGAGTTTGAAATTTGGCATTGATATTCCTCCAGCAGTGTTCTTTCCGTTGAGGAGCGTTTTTGCTAATCGGGTTCTTTTATTGTTCTATATGAATTTTTGGATTGCCTCTTCTATGAGGTTGGAATTTTCATAGGTATCGCGTTGAATTTGTAGATAGCCTTGGGAAGTATTGCCATTTTCACGATGTTAATCTTTCCAATCCAGGAGCATGGGAGGTTTTGCCATTTTTTAAGTTCTCTGTTGATATCCTTTTTCAAAATTTTAAAGTTTTCATCATAAAGGTCCTTCACTTCTTTGGTTAAGTTAATTCCTAGGTATTTCATTTTTGTTGGCCTATTACAAATGGAGTTGCTTTCCTAATTTCAGCCACACTTTTCTCATTGTTGGCATACAGAAAAGCCATTGATTATTGGGGGTTAATTTTATAAGCTGCTACTTTGCCAAAGTTTTGAATCAGCTTGAGTAATTTGGAAGTGGACTCTATTGGATTTTTTAAATACAAGATCATGTCATCTGCAAAGAGGGAGAGTTTTATTTCTTCTTTCCCTATTTGGATCCCCTTTATGTCTGCATCTTGTCTTATTGCTGTAGCTAGGCATTCTAATACTAGATTGAAGAGAAGTGGAGAGTGTGGACATCCTTGTCTTGTTCCTGAATTAAGAGGAAATGGATTTAGTTTTTCACCATTAAGTATAATGCTGACTGTACGTTTGTCATGTACAGCCTTTATTGTATTGAGGAATGTTCCATGGATTCCTAGTTTTTCCAAAACCTTCATCATACAGGGGTGTTGGTTCTTGTCGAATGCTTTTTCTGCATCTATTGAGATAACCATGTGGTTCTTATCCTGGCTCCTCTTGATGTGATGAATAATATTAATTGATTTGCTTATATTGAACCAGCTTTGCATCCCTGAAATAAATCCTGTTTGATCGTGGTGTATGATTTTTTGGATGAATTGTTGATATTGATTGGCCAAAATTTTCTTGAGAAGTTTTGCATCTATGTTCATCAAAGAAATGGGTCTATAGTTCTCTTTCTTTAATGAGTCCCTGCCTGCTTTGGAGATGAGGGTTATGATGGCTTCATAAAATGTTTTCGGTAGTGAACTTTCTCTTTCAATTTCTTTGAAGAGTTGAAGGAGTATTGGTGTGAGCTCTGCTTTATAGGCCTTGAAAAATTCTGCTGTAAAACCATCTGCTCCTGGACTTTTCTTAGCTCGCAGGTCTCTTATTGCTCTTTCTATTTCAATGCTTGATATGGGCCTTTTAATATGGTTTAAATCATGTTGGTTTAGTTTTTGCATGTCAATATTTGTTAGGAAAAGCTCCATTTCTGTCAAGTTCTCAAACTTACTAGCATAAAGTTTTGAGAAGTATTCCCATATAATGTTCTGAATCTTGGTTGTTTCCGTGGTTATGTTTCCATTCTCATCTCTGAGTTTAATTATTTGGGTGTGTTCTCTTCTTTTTCTGATAAGATTTGCTAAGGGTCTGTCAATTTTGTTAATTTTTTGGATGAACAAACTCTTTGTTTGTTGATTCTTTCTATAGTTTTTTGGGATTCTAATTCATTTAATTCTGATTTGATTTTAATTATTTCTTTCCATCTACTGGATTGGGGTTTATCTTGCTGCTCTTTTTCAAGGAGGTTTAGATGTGTCATTAAATTGTTGGTTTCAGATCTCTCCAATTTTTTGATGTAGGAGCTCAGAGCCATAAACTTGCCTCTGAGTACTGCCTTAGCTGTGTCCCAGAGGAGCTGGTAATTTGTGTGTTCATTTTTGTTGAATAGCATGAACATTTGAATTTCCTTTCTAATCTCTTCCATGACCCACTCATGATTCAGCAGTGTGTTGTTCAGCCTCCATGTGATACCGGACTTTCTTTGGTGACTTTTGGTGTCGAGTTCTAATTTTATTCCTTTGTGGTCAGAGAGAATGCAAGGTATAATTTCAATGTTTCTGAATTTAGACAACTTTGCTTTGTGGCCTAAAATGTGGTCTATTTTAGAAAATATTCCATTTACTGGTGAGAAAAAAGTGTATTCTGATGCTGCTGGGTGATATGTTCGGTGGATGTGTGTTAAATCTAGTTGATCTATGCAGCTGTTTAGATCTGTGGTTTCTCTGTTGAGTGTTTGCAGAGTTGATCTATCTAGAGGGGAGAGTCGTGTGTTAAAATCCCCAACAATTAATGTTTTTGGATCTATAAGGGATTTGAGGGAAAGCAGGGTTTCTTGCATAAATTTGGGTGCTCCATTGTTTGGCGAATTGATATTTAGAATTGTAATATCCTCCTGAAGGACAAATCCCTTAATTAGTATGTAGCGACCTTCTTTATCTCTTCTCACGAATTTTCATTTGAAGTCTATTTTATCTGATATTAGGATTGCAACTCCCGCCTGTTTTTGGGGGCCGTTTGCTTGGTAGATTTTGTTCCAGCCTTTCACATTGAAAATGAGTGTGTTTTTAGGGGCAAGATGTGACTGCTGAAGGCAGCAGATAGAAGGATCTTGCTTTTTAATCCAAATAGACAGTCTATGTAGCTTAATTGGGGAGTTCAGTAGTTTAACGTTAAGAGATAGGACTGAGAGGTATTTGGGAGTTTCTGCCATGTTATCCACCTTCTTGGGGGCTGCGAAAACTGGGTTCTTCCTATGGTTCTTGGATTCTCAGTTTGGGTACAGTTTCTTGGCCTTTATTGTGGTCTTGTTGGATTTCTATGTGTAGGACATCTTTAAGAATCTTTTGTAGGGCTGGTTTGGTGGAGATGTATTGTTTCAATTTTTCTTGGCCATGGAAGATTTTTATTTGGCCTTCAATTATGAAGGTGAGTTTAGCTGGGTACTGTATTCTTGGTTGATAGTTGTTTGTTTATAGGGCATGGCATACATCATTCCAGGCTCTTCTTGCTTTGATTGTCTCTGCTGAGAAATCTGAGGTGATTCTAATTGGTTTCCCTAATCTTTTCTCCTTGACTGCTTTAAGGATCTTTTCCTTGGTTTTAGTTGATCCTGTGTGGATTATAATGTGACTGTGGGATGTCCTATTTTGGTCTGGTCTATTTGGGGTTCTAAAAGCTTCTTGTATCTCAACAGGCCTATCTTTTTGTATGTTTGGGAATTTCTCTGCTAGGATCCTGTTAAACAAATTTCCTAGACAATTAACTTCTGTTTCTAGGTGCTATTATCCTTAGATTAGGTCTTCTGATGGTGTCTTCCATGTGTTGGATAGATCTATCATATTTCTTGGTCTTGTCTTGGATGGTTGTATGTTCTTTCTCTATAATATCTTGGCTGCCTTCAATCCCTGAAATTCGATCTTCTGCATGGTTTAACCTGCTGTCAAGACTTTCTACTTTGTTTTTTATCTCTTTCCCTTCTAATTGGTCAGCTTTGATGGCTTCAAATTCTTTGTTGAAGCTCTGTTTTAGATCTTGTTTGAATCTCTTGGCCTCCTTAATTTTGTGTTCATTGCTTACTCTCAAATAACTTGGTTATAATTTCTTTGAACCCCCATTCCTTCTGTTGGGTTCCATTCAGCATTCCCTTTATGGTCTCCCTGACTTCCTTCAGCTCTTTGTTAATGGCTTCCATGAATGCCTTTATTGATCTTTTCGTATTCTCTTCGTGCTCTCTCAATTCCTGTATTACTCTTTGATTAGCTTCCTCCTGTTCGTGGGATTCTTGCAATTCTCTTTGAGTGTTCTCAGCCTGCTCAAGCCATCCCTGCCTTTCTCTTTGAGTACTCTCAAGCTGCTCACGCAAATCCTGTATCAGTTTTTGAGTAGCTTCCTCACATTTATGACATTCCTGTATAAACTTTTGGATTGCCTCCTCTCTCTCCCTATCATGCTCATTCAGAGTCCTTTGTATGTTTTCTATCTTTTCACTTATCATGTTTGCCAGCAGTGTTTGTAGAGTTATTAGGAAACTCTCCTCTGGATTATTCATGATCTGTTCTGTCCCTGATTATCAAGATTGGGAATTGAGATACCTGAATTTGCCATTTTTCTTGTGTTTTTCCAGCTTATTCTGCCCATTTGAGATGAAATTAGCACCAGTTTTGTGCTCGAACACTATCTTAAGGCAACCATCAGCCAAAATCTGAATTTGTACAGTCAATAGTCTACAGATACAATCTAGTACAACAGATACATCTATTCAACATCAAAAAACTATACAAAATGGGCTTTGAACCGCAGAGAAGAATTTGGAAAACCAGAAATTATTAGGGTTAGGGAGAGATGTGGGTAAAAAATAGGAATAGATTGGTATGGGGAGGCACAGGGAGAGTTAACTAAGTCCTAATATCAATGCAGGAAATAGGTTGGGTAGGATGAAAGTAGAGAGAGAAAAAAAAAGAATGGGAAAGGGAAAAGAAAAGAGACCAGAAAAAATAGAAAAGTAAAAATTAATAATATTATGGAGATGAGAAAACAACCTATTTAGAGAAGAACGTGAATATATTGAGAGAAGGAGAGGAACATAGAGGAGATGTGAAAAACTTAAAAATAAAAATGCTTAAAATATTATATAGGCATAAATAGGTAGTACTGCTATTAAGGAATTTAAGTCTCAGAGGTTTTGAACTGAGTAATAAATTTGTGGATTAAGTGTGTACACAATGGGGGATAGGGTCTACTAGTTAACTACGGGCTTATCTGAGGATGTGCAGGACAAGAGTTAAGTCACATAAAAAGAACAAAAGACACGAAAAGGTGAAAAGGATAAGAAAGGAAGAAAAAAGATCAGAAGTTCAGTAGAGCTAAACAAAAAACAAAAAGAATTATAGAAGAAAAAAGAGAAAGAAGAAAAAAATTGAAAGAAGAACGCATGTTCACGTATACCTAAAATAAAAATTATAAGAGGAAAAAAAAAGTTACTGGAAAATATTTTTTTTTTCAAAAAAGGCAAAAATTAAAGATTAAAAAAGTTTTAGAAAAGAAAAAAAAATTTTATATAAGGTACCCAAAAAGAGGAGGAGGAGGAGGAAGAAGAAGAAGAAGAAGAAGGAGGAGGAGGAGGAGGAGGAGGAGGAGGAGGAGGAGGAGGAGAAGGAGAAGAAGAAGAAGAAGAAGAAGAAGAAGAAGAAGAAGAAGAAGAAGAAGAAGAAGAAGAAGAAGAAGAAGAAGAAGAAGAACAAGAACAAGAACAAGAACAAGAACAAGAACAAGAACAAGAACAAGAACAAGAACAAGAACAAGAAGAACAAGAATAAGAAGAACAAGAAGAACAAGAAGAACAAGGACAAGAACAAGAACAAGAACAAGAACAAGAACAAGAAGAACAAGAAGAACAAGAAGAACAAGAACAAGAACAAGAACAAGAACAAGAACAAGAACAAGAAGAACAAGAAGAAAAAGAACAAGAACAAGAACAAGAACAAAAACAAGAAGAACAAGAAGAACAAGAAGAACAAGAAGAGCAAGAAGAAGAAGAAGAACAAGAAGAACCAGAAGAACAAGAAGAAGAAGAAGAAGAAGAAAGTTCTTTGAATTTTTTTGGGAGGGGTGGGAAAAATCCTGTATCTCCCTTGTGTCTATAATCATCCTCTTCTTGGAGCCTCTGGTCTGCTTGTGGTCCTGTGGCTTGGTTGCTTTCTTAAGTCAGTTGGTTCGAACAGGCAGAAAAATGCTCTGCTTTACACAGAATTTTGAGGTCCTCCTCCCAGGATAGTTTAATGGGAGGCTGATCTGCTTTAAGAATTACAAAAGAGGGGGATGCAGTGATGAGGCCAGGTTCTGGGTAGAGTTGAGGCCTTTCAACAAACAGTAGCTTTTCCCTGGGGCTATTTTGTGAAAAACTCACAGAGCCCAGCCTGGAGCCATTCTCAAGGTTTCTGTTTACTGAATTTCAATTGATTGTTGAGGCTGCTAGAGGGAGGGGCAGCCTCTGGCTCTGATTACCCAGTGAAGAAACCCACTCCTAGGGCTGGCACCCGAGCTGGGTGACTTTTCCCTGGGTGTAGCTGAGTCTGGCAGGTCCCCCTGCCATTAAGTTCTTGTGACCTTCTAAATGACCCGTTTTATTCCAAGGCCTGAGTTGGAGCTAGCAGCTGGTCCGAGCTTTGTCGGTATCCAAGATGGAGGTCTCCGGTACTGGGGGAGGAAAGGTGGCCTTCCCTCCTCTGCTCGCAGAGAAGGAGTGAGGAAGTGGGGCTTCTACTCACGCGGAGTCTTGGATCTCGGGTCGTCTCTGGTCTGCAAAGTGCAGGATGAAGTTGTCCGCTCCTTGTCGGTTCTTGCTGGTGTTGAGTAGAATCCGCTCTCCCGCTGCATCAGGCTCCTTCATCCTGGACTCTCTGTGGCTCAGGTATGGTGCCCTGCTGTCGCTGCCGCCACAGCTGCCGCCACCGCGGTGGCTGCTGGCAAGTGCTCAGATGTGTCTCCTTGCCTAGATTTTCCCTCTCTGGCCTGTCTCTCTGTTCTGTGATGTCACACTTGGTGTGATTCTCTGGCTTAGGACTGTTCACTGGAACTCTAAAACTGCTTTCTATGCGAGAGCTTGTTCAGATTCCAGCTTCTCCTCCGCCATCTTCCTGGAACTCTGATCCTAGATTTTCTAAGCCCTTTTTTCACACAGGGTTTCTAATTCCTCCCCATGCCAATGATTCTTCTGCTACTCTCATTTCTCCTTGTTTCTCAACTCAAATCCTGTGACCTTTATTTTCGTGTGAATGAGCAGAAGAAATGTGAGGATGGCCTTGTGTCTGAGGTAACATCCACTCCTGTTTGGAGGATCTGGGGAAGGACCACCACGTGGGCCTCATAATCAGCTATTAATTGACCTTTTTGGAAATGGAGAAACTCACTCCCTCAGGCAGAATCTGTCATTCCTTGACTTTCTCTGAAGATATTTGGTAATAGGGAACAATTCAGAGAATGAACTTTCCCACCACCCACCACAGCCTTGTCAGAATGAACAGGATCAAAATTAAAAGTGGCCTCAGTTCCCATAGGGCTAATCAAAAGCCAAGAGATCACACATTCCTCCTCATCAGGGACCTTCTGGTAGGAATAGAGTCTGGGCAAAGTCTAAGATGGAGATAAAATGAGACTGGGCCTAAGGAGGACACAAAAGAATGACCCTCTCTTTGACTACAGGTGAGTTGTGTAGTGAGACATGACAACTTCCTTCATATATGAAAATTCACTAGGTGAATTATATCACTGCCAATTTGCAGGAGATCAGTGTCCCCAAAGGAGAAGTTGTTAAATGTTGTGACTGCCAGTTTGCTCTCTAGGCTGTTGTCTCTCCCACCCCTTCCCATGCCAGGAATGCATTGCTTCTATTAGGCACGCAACTACTTGTCCTCACTCTTAGGCAGGAATACTGTAGGCTATTCTTTTGCCAACCTCTTGCATTTGAGGTAGAATAGGCCCAGGCACAGCTCATGCCAAGGGGTAGATTCAAGAAGGTGAGTATAAGTTCATATTTGTATTGAAAAATAATCATATTGAAAGAATTAAATGAAATTAATAATTGAGAGATTTAAGGTTTATAGCTACTAAATTTAAGTAATTATTACTAAAACATCTAGAATCATGGATTAGGAAGAGAACAGTTAAGTAGTTTCAATATAATTTGCAAGAAACTCCATAGCCAGAACAATTAAAGGAACTATTGGCATAGTTCCATTTACAATCTTAGGAGTGACCTTGGATTGGAGGCTTTTAGAATAATGTCTGAAAGAGAGGGACTTGCTTGGCACTGGTGGCTCACACCTGTAATCCTAGCTACCCTGGAGGCTGAGATCTGAATATTATGATTCAAAGCATGTCCAGACAGAAAAACCCAGAAGTGGTGCACGGCTCAAGTGGTAGAGCACTAGCATTGAGCCCAGGGACACTGCCTAGGCCATGAGTTCAAGCTTCAGTGTCAGCAATACAACGACAACAAAACAATAACGATAAAAAGAAATAAAAGAAGGACTTAAAGATATGTGATGGAATGAGGCTGATGTGTAACTGTTTAGGGAACCTACAAGGAGACAAAATTTGGAGCCAAATAATATCTATTCATGACTAATCACGGATGCAAACCAAATGCCAAATTCCTCTTCTCAAAAACTTGCAAACTTGGGCTGGAATGGTGGCTCATTGGTAGAATGCTTGCCTGGTATACATGAGGCCTTGGGTTCGATTTCTCAGCACCACATAAGCTGAAAAACCCAGAAGTGGAGCTATGGCTCAAGAGTTGGAGCACTAACCTTGAGCTGAAGAGTTGAGGAACAGGGCCCAGGCCCAGAGTTCTGGCCACATGACTGGCCAAAAAATAAAAAAAAAAACTAAACTAAACTAAACTTCCAAACATATCTTTTCTCATAATTGAGGAGAGGCTTCTTTTACAGGAATTCTCCTTATCTAGCTCAAGGGGATCAGAACTTCAGTAGAATTTTCCTGTTGAGATGTAATGTGCTTAACTGTACTGATGCTAATCATAGCTAGGAAAGTATGGACTGATACAAATAAGTGGGAGGTACACAGTACTTTTCAAAATTGAATAGATTACATATTTATTAGAAAGCTCGTAAGGAAAAATATTCAGTGTAGGATGAAAGATTTCAGAAAACTACAGTATAAATTACGTATAACCAGGTGGAGGTAGCTCATGCCTCAGATATTGGCTAATCTGGAGCCTGGTATATGAGGATCACCGTTCAAAGCCAGGTAGAGAAAAGTCCCCGCGGGACACTTATCACCAATTAATCACTGACAACTAAAATTGATACTGTGGCTCGAAGTTGTAGAGAGCTAACCTTGAGCAAAAGACCTCAGGAGAACTGCCCAGGCTCTGAGTTCAAATTCTGTAATAGATAATGAGTAAAAATAAAAAATACATTACAGGGCTGGGAAGTTGGCTCAGTGGTAGAGCGCTCCCCTTGCATGCTTAAGGCCTGGGTCTGATTCCTCAGCACCACATAAGCAGAAAAAACCCAGACGTGGCGCTGTGGCTCAAGTGGTAGTGTACCAGCCTTGAGCTGAAGAGCTGATGAACAGTACCCAGGCCAAGAGTTCAGGCCCCACGACCGGGCTCCCCCCCAAAAAAATAAAATAAATTACATATTTTTTTTACCAACTCTGTAAAAGGAAAATAGGATATGACACATGGCAACATAAGACTTCAAATTACAAAGTTCCAGGGCATTTCCTCACTCTTGACAACTAGGAGTAATCCATATCAAGAAAAAAGATAAACGATTTATACCAAATTTCAAAATATGTTATACAAAGTAAACGCAATAAACATGCATTCCACAGTCTAGTAACATCATATAGTGTAAAGAACCTGATTAACTGATTCATGAAAACCAATGCTATGCAGTTAAAACATCCAATATCTCAGGTGTCAACTTAGCACAATACTTTCAATCTATGATGTCTGTTTGCATATTATCCAGCCCTATCCATTCCACAATGGCAGAAAGCTCTTCCTGAGAAAGTCCAGAGAGCTGTCTACTGTGAGTGCTCAATGTAGACCTGTTCCCATTCTCTATTATTTGGGCATGTGATAGGTTGAATATCTGATAACTTGAAAAAGGCACAATTTGGGACTGGCTAAATAACTTTTTCCCATTGGAACATCTAATTTCAAGGCCACTGAAAGATTAGAGATTGTGATATTCTCTTTAAAATTATGTATTCAAAGGAGACAAAGTTATTTAGGTTTTGAAAGAATTGACTAGGAAGTAAAATGCATGTGATTTTTGTTAGCTCCGTAATTCTCAAAAACATAAAATGAATTCAAGTATTTAATATATACCCATATGTGTGCATATATCCATGTATGTATGTATATCCATGTATGTGCGGTCATGTCTTTTCTGTGTAGCAAATGGTACAAATGAAACTGTGCAATCACTACTCAAAGGCATGAATAAACAAAGAGAATGAGCATAGAACTCATATTTAGGAATCTATGGCTAGTGAACTCTCTGAAAATCTTTTACATCAGATTGCATGTGTCACTTACTGCAGTGCAGGGACAGTACAACAATTGGATACCAGGCAGAAGAAATGAGAAATGAGACATACAAAGGTACAATACTCTTTCTAATGGGTAAGTAGGATTTCCTGTGTGTGTGTGTGTGTGTGTGCATTACATTTTCTTGAATCATTTCTCTCTTGAGGGGTATCTGGGCTAATTCAGTACGCATGGTTGTGCTGAAATATTTACTATATCCTGGTTTGTAATCTTTTAGGTAAATGCCTAGGAGTAGAGTTGCTGCATCATATGTAAGTGGCTAATCAAAACAGGGGTGAAGGGGGAAAAGTACAAGAATGACCAGGAGAAAAGGTGGGAAGTACAGAGAGTAATCCAGTAAATATCCTACAAAATTAAGAAGAGTGAAGGAAGAGGTTCATAGAGGAAGGATGCGAATGTTGAAAGGGTTGGCGTTGATCAAGTTATATTGTATGCAGAAACTGCTTTGTTTAATAACTCATTTGTTACTTAAAATAATAATTAAAAATTCATATCCCTAAAATACTATGCAATTAGAAGTGAACCATGAGAATCTGCTCAGATCACCTCTAGGGTTTATAAAGTTTAGGATAAGTTTTAGAACAGCACTAATGATTCATATCAACTAAAGAAAATTTATTGATTTCCAGCTATTTAAGATAATCATTTTTGGAGATATGGCTCAAGTGGCAGCTTGTTACCTAGTGAACAATGCTATCAAATATTGAATTCAATGTTGATCTTGAACAAAAGTAAAAACAATCAATAAAAGTCAGGCATTTTCCATGGCACTGGTAGCTCATGAGTTTAATCCTATCATTAATCAGAAGGCAGAGAACTTGGGATCTCTGTTCAATGTCAGCATGGATAGGAAAATCTGTGAGACTCTCATCTCCAATTCACTGCCAAAGAAATCTGGAAGTGGAATCATGGCTCAAGTGCTAGAATGCTAGCCTACAGCAAAATGTTCATGGATAGAACCCAAGCCTTGAGTCCAAGCCTTAGAATAGTGCATATACAGACACAAAGGAAGTAAGTCACTCAAGTTCTCAACCTTCCATTTCCATAAACCTAACTCTAATCCTGGTCAGAATCCTAAGAGTAACCTTGATGATAATAGTAACCCAATCCTAAAATTAATGGAAAATATATCCTAACACATACTCATGGTCTTTGAAATGATTTATTTGCACTTTTCTCCAAATCCTACAGATTCCCTCACTTGGACTATGAAATCATTCCCTATTATGAATATTAACCTCAAATCTTCATATCATGAAAGCTATCATAGTTTCCACTGATCTTAACTTTTACTGAACTCCTCTAACTCCAAAAAGAAGTTGCAGGTTTACTTAAATTATACTCTAGTTCCTAACCCTAACTATATATCTAAACCTTACTAGAAACCTAACTCTAAATTTAACCCTATTGAACCCTGAATAGTAAAATTAGGAAAACTCTGTAATTTTTGTTAAATTTCACACTTATTTTACTTGAAAATGTTAGCAGAAAACTCAGTTTAACCTTACAGCTTACCCTTACCTAAGTCTAAGTCTAACCTGAATTAGAACAGCAACCCTAACCATAGAACTAATAGCCTTTGGATTCTAAAAGCCATAAAAATACATTAGATTTATTCATCCTAACTTTGATTCAACTCATCTCTCTAAAACTAATTTGTAGTTTTACCCATTATCTTGCCATTTTTGTAACTCTAACCTTATCTGGAATATTGAGGCTAACCCTCTCACTAACCATATCCTAATCTTAATATAATTAGCAGTTTCCTATTTCACATTCATCCTAATTCTAACATGACTTGTTATTCAAAGATAGTTTCAGTTTGACCCTAAACTTTCCATTGCCCTAATGCTAACACTAACTACAGCTGCAACTGAAACATAACTTTCACCCTAATGATAGTCCAATTCTAATGTTTAAGAAAAATTCTCTAGTTTTAATCAGTTTGCACTCTGGAAATGAGTTTCAGATGGCCGTGATTCCCACAAATTTTCTGACTCTTCCTCAGAAGTTATCTTGTTCCCTAACATGAACCATTATAAAATAACTTGCCCTCAAATTCTGTTATCAGGAAAAATACTGTAGTATCCATTTCTTGAACTCCTGTAGCCTATAACAGTTTCAGATTTACTTACCATCTAGTTCATTACTAGGTTAACGCTCTTAACCTAAACTGGATGGACATTCCATCAACATTTTGTTATTAGAGGATTATTCAATATTAGTTGTATGTTGATTGATAATGACTGAGCTTGACAGAGAGGTGAAGGAAATCATGTACACTTCAATGAGGTTCTGACTTGTGTTACAGAAAGGATTATGAAAGCTCTCCATTAGAAATCTAGCAGCTGCGCGTCTAAAAATTCCTTGCGTGGTTAGTTTTTGATAATGTCTCAATTCAAGTACTTCTCCTTGGAGTTCCATATTATTCAAGATGCTGTAGTACATCCTTCTACATTTTGCAGACAGCTCTTGGTGATGAAATTTGAGCTTTTCAAAACTGCTCTCCCAATTCCATCCACAAAATGCAGACAAAAAGACAAAAAAAATTGAAAAAAATTGTTTCTGTTGATAGTGCAAATACTTTTATTTTCCATTTCAAACATAAAATATAGTAAAACGTTTCATAGCAATTACACTGAACTAGGTTGTGGACACATTCTAATGTAAATAATGTACTGTGTTCAAGTAAAATGTTTGAGGATCCAAAATTTTAATATGCCTGTGGTCCTAAAACCAATACCTTACTGATATTGAGTGATAAATACAACTTCCCATAAGTACAGAAGTTTTCCTTGTATCTTTTTAATATATGTTTTTATTGTAAAGACACTGTACACAGGGGTTACAGTTACATAAGGAAGGTAATGAGTACATTTCTTATTGAGCATTGTTACCCAATCCTTTGTTTTTCCCCTACCATCCCTTCCTTTCACATCACCCAAATCCTCCCTCTAACCCCCTCTGATAGTATATACACTGATAGGATTTCTCCTGCTACTTTGGTTGTTGAGAGTGTCTACAAGAGCAGGCATTCCGTGGGGAGCAGAGAGACACCTTATGACCTTTATTACTGAGATTTCTGAATGACTTGCTATCACTTGTACTGCATTTTGCAAGTCGAATCTCATGCCTTAAAACGTAGCAGTTTTTAAGAGGTAAGAGGAGTGGTAAAAGAACTCTTAGAGACAAATACATCTTCAACATATTTGGTTCCAAGCATTCCGTCTAAGGCATATTCAACAAGTAGTGAAACTTGTGTTGACTGTAACTATGTGTCTTTCTCCATGTGCATTTATACATGAGTATATGTATGTGTGTATTTGTGAGTATAGTAACATACATGTGTACATATATAAGGGCACATACATATATGCATATATAAATATATAAAAATATTTGCATATATATCAAGTGTTCAGTGATTTAATCTATAGTTCCTAACACATTGTCATTCTCACAAAGTGTACATGGTAAACTACTTTAAGGATCTGTGCTCTATGATGGGTATCCTTTGTACTCAATTCCCCATTATCTTGTTTTTCATCCCTGTGAACAACTTCAGTCTACTTTCCATAGGATAGCTTTGTTTCATTACATGTAGTTACTCACTGATACTCAAAGCAAAAGGTTGTTTGTAAAAGAAAAAGTACTTTTAGGTCACAGGTTAAAATTATCTTATCCATCCCAATGATTCATAGGAAAATAAAATTTATAATAGTAATAAAAGTGAGAAGGAATTCCTAGATCTGTTGTTTTACCATTTAGAATGGCAAATAATATCACATCACTGTTGTAACTCTTAAATAAGTCAAGGGTAACTGATTGTCTTTATCATGTTCCCAAAAACCAGTGGATCCTGAAGGATAATAATAGACCACCAGAAATTCTAAGTAGCAGACATGAAGCATGAAAGAGAAAGTGAGGAAATGAGAGTATAAGAGAGAGAGAAATATCATAATACTGAAAGTACATAACATAAATAAGAGCTGCATGAGAATATTCATATGGCTATCTTTAGACACTACATGTACATTTGGAAGTAATTGTTGTATAATAACCAATCAACATAAAATATAAAGAGTTTCATGGAGGTCGGAGGAAGATGGTAGAGGAGAACCTGGAGGCTAAACAAACTCTCAAATACAAAGCAGCTTTAGTGTTCCAGTGAACAGTACTAGCCTAGATAATCACACCAAGTGTGCCATCACTGTACACATTGTTTGGCTAGAGAGGGAAGATCCAGGCAAGAAGACAGATCTGAGCACTTGCCAGTAGCTGCGGTTGTGGCAGCAGCTACGGCACCCATAGCCACCATATCTACAACAGAGAGTCCAGGACAAAAGCGCCATATGCAGTGGGTGAGAGGATTCTACTCAACACCAACAAGAACTGACAAGGAGCAGATAAATTCATCCTGAAGATCACAGACCAGTGATACCCAGGAAGAAAGACTCCTGTCTGAGTAAAATCCTCACATCCTCACTTCTCATGGAGCAGAGGAAGGAAGGCTGCCCCTCCCTAGCACCAGACATCATCTTTGATACTGAGAATGGCCAGGCTGTGCAACTAGCTCCAACTCAGGCCTTGGAAGAAAACAAAAGAGTCATTTAGCAGGTCACAGGAATCTGACCTGACCTTCCAGGCTCAGATCCACTCAGGAGAAAGTCACCTAGCCCAAGCAGAGAGAGTTCTGCCCCCCAGAGGAGTGACTATCTTCAGTGGGTTAACAGAACCAGTGGCTGCTCCTACCTACAGCAGCCTAGACAATCAATTGAAATTCAGTAAACGTAAACCTTGAGAATGGCTCCAGGCTGGGCTCTGGGAGTGTCTCAGGAGCTAGCCCCTCAGGGAAAAGATACTGTTTGCTGGAATGCCTCAACCCTAAACAGAACTTAGCCTCATCACAGCATCTCCACACTAGAGGAAACAGCCATCTTTCTCTTTCGTGATACTCAAAGCAGATCTCCCTCCCACTGAACTAGCCTGAAGGAGGATCACAAAATGCTAGATAAAGCAGAGCATTTTATTGACTACTCAAACAAACTGATGTAAGAAATCAATCAAGCCACAGGAAAACAAAACACCAGAAGCAGACCAGCCACTCCACGAAGAGACTGGTTACAGACAAAGGGGAGACACAGGATCTTCCCATTCCACACCCCTCCCCCCCCAAAAAAATTAAAGAACTCTTTTTGGTACCATTTTTTTAAATTTTTTAATTGTTTTCTATTAATCATTTTTTTCTTCTTCTCCTAATTTTTATTTTAGGTGTGTGTGTGTGTGTGTGTGTGTGTGTGTGTGTGTGTGTGTGTGTATGCTTTTAAAAAAAATCGCTATTGACCTTTTGGTCCTTTTTAATTTTTTTATATCTTTTGCCTTTCTTTTTTTTTGCTTGACCTAATTGCTGTTTTGCCTCATCCCAAGATAAATACCCATCATCGTTTATTAGAACTTATCTCCTATTGTGTACATAATTAATCCAGAAATGTATTACTTAATTCACAAACTTTTAGGCTTAACTTTTTTTTGTCTTTTTTTTTCCCCAGGGCCTTGCACGTGCTGGGCAAGTGCCCTTCTGCTGGGCTAAATCCCCAGAAACAGGCTTAACATTTTAATAGAAGTATTATATCTTTATAACATATAATTTTCAAGTAAATACTTTTAAGAATTTTTATTTTTTAGTTTTTCATGTCTCCTTTCTATCATCCCACTCCTGTCATCTTATCCTTTTCTCCTCTCAATATCACTTTTTAAAGTCACATAATTTTATGTGTTTCACTTTTTAAATTTAAATTTTTCTTTTTCCATTTTTGATTTTCTTCTTTTTAATTTCTCTCTTGTCATTCTGTCCAATCCCTTTCCCTCTCTGAGATTAGGACTTGGTTAAATTTACTTTAACCTCTCCACATACTTCTAATCCTGTTTTTCCCCACATTTCTTCCTAAACATAATACTTTCTGATTTGAAAAATTCGTCTTTGCTGTTCTTAGCCCATTAATGGATAGTTGTTTGATGTTGAATAGATTGTATCTGTTGAACTAGGTTGTATCTCCAGCCATTTTGACTGTGCAACTACAGGACTTTGGTTGATGCTTGCCTTAAAATAGTATTTTAGCAAAAAATTGGTGTCACTTTCATATCAAGTGTCCAGAACAAGCCGGAAAACAGGAGAAAAATGGCAAGTGTGGGTATCTCAACTCTCATTCATGATAATCCAGTGACAGAACTGTTAATGAATAATCCAGAGGAGAGTTCCTGCAAAGAACTAAAAACACTACTGGTAAACGTGGTGAATGAAAAGACTGAAAGCTTGCAAAGGACTCAGTTTGAACGTGATAGGAAGAGAGAGGAGGCAAACCAAACAACAGGAATCTCATGACTGTGAGGAAACTGCTCAAAGATTGATACAGTAATTGCGTGAACAGGTTGAGAACAAAGACAAATAAAGCAATTGCGTGAGCAGGCTGAGAACAATCAAAGAGAAAGAAAGGAATTGTGTGAGCAGGCAGAGAACAGACGAAGAGAGACACAGGAATTGCATGAGCAGGCTGAGAAAAGTCAAAGAGAACTACAGGAATTGCATGAACGTGAGGAAGCTAATCAAAGGGTAACACAGGAATTGTGACAGCAGTATGAGAATAGACAAAGATCAATAAAGGCATTCATGGAATCCATAAACAGACATCTGAATGAATTCAGAGAGACCACAAAGGGAATGCTGAATGGAGCCCGACACCAGGAATGGGAGTCCAAGTAAACCATAACCAATCAACTAAGTGATTTGAGAACACCAAATTAAGGAAGTAAAGAAGTTCAAACAAAATCTAAAACAAAGCTCCAACAAAGAATCTGAAGCCTACAAAGCTGACCAATTAAAAGGAAAAGAAATAAAAAACCAAGTAGAAAGACTTAACAGTAGGTTAGGCCATGCAGTAGATCTGATCTCAGGGATTGAAGAGAGCCTAGGTATTAAAAAGAACATACAAGTATCCAAGACAAATCGAAGAAACATGATAGATCTATTCAACATTTGGAATAGACAATCAGAAGGCCTTCTCTGAGGGCAATTGGTGTAGAGGAGCACCTAGAGACAGAAGTTAATTGTCTAGGAAATTTGTTTAACAGGATCCTAGCAGAGAACTTCCCAAACATACAAAAAGATAGGCCTATTCAGATACAAGATGGTTGTAGAACCCCAAATAGACCAGACCAGAACAGCACTTCCCATTGTCACATTATAATCCACACAGGATCAATTCAGACCAAGAATAACTTCCTAAAAGATGTCAAGGAGAAAAGATCAATCACCTATAAAGGAAAACCAATTAGAATCATCTCATATTTTTCATCAGAGATAATTAAAGCAAGAAGAGCCTGGAAGGCTGTATGCCATGCCCTAAAGACAAACAATTTTCAACCAAGGATACTGTACCCAGATAACTCTCCATCATAACCGAAGGTCAAATAAAAACCTTCCATAGCAAAGAAAAACTGAAAAATATATCTCTACCAAACCAGCCCTACAAAAAATACTTAAAGATGGCCTACACACAGAAAACCAACAAGACCACAATAATGGCTAAGAAACCACACCCAAACTGAGAATCCAAGAACCATAGGAAGAACCAAGTTTCCACAGCCCCAACGGAGGTGGATAGCATGGCAGGAGCTATCAAACACCTCTCAGTCCTAGCTCTCAACATTAATGGTCTTAAAGCTCCAATTTAGCGAAATAGTCTGCCTAGTTGGATTAAAAAGCAAGATAATTCTATCTCTTGCCTTTAGGAGTCACACCTTGCCAATAAAAACAAAAACATTTTGATAATGAAAGGCTAGAATAAAATCTACCAAGCAAACGGCTGCTATAAACAGGAAGGAGTTGCAATAATAATATCAGATAAAATATGCTTCAAATTAAAATTAGTGTAAAGAGTTAAAGAGGGTGGCTACATACGACTTATGGGTTCTCTACTTCAGGAGGAGATTACAATTCTAAATATGGAATCGCCAAACAATGGAGCACCCAAATTTATCCAAGAAACACTATGTTCCATCAGATCTCACATAGATCCAAAGACATTTATTCTTGAGGATTTTAACACACCACTATCCCCACTATATAGATCAAATCGGCAAAAAATCAACAGAGAAACCACAGATCTAAACAACTGCATAGATCAACTAGATTTAACAGATATCTACTGAATGAATATTTCATCCAGTAGCATCAGAATACACGTTTTACTCTGCAGCACATGGAACATTTTCCAAAAGAGATCACATTTTAGGTCACAAAGCAAACTTGTCCAAATTCAGAAACACTGAAGTTACACCTTGCATTCTCTCAGACCACAAGGGAATAAAATTAGAACTCAACACCAAAAGCCACCAAAATGTCTTGTAACACATGGAGGCTGAAAAACACACTGTTGAATAAACAGGGGGTCACAGAAGAGATTACAAAGGAAATTCAAATGTCCATGATATTCAACAAAAATGAAAACACAAATTACCAGCCCCTCTGGGACACTGCAAAGGCAGTACTCAGAGGCAAGTTTATAGCTCTGAGTTCCTACACCAACAAATTAGAGAGATCTGAAACCAACCATTTAATGAGATATCTGAACCACTTTGACACAGAGCAGCAAGATAAACTCCAATTCAATAGATTGAAAGAAATAATTAACATTAAATCAGAGTTAAACGTATGAGAATAAACAAAAAACAGAAAGAATCAACAAAACAAAGAGTTGGTTCTTTGAAAAAATTAACAAAATTGACAGACCCTTAGAAAGTCTTATCAGAAAAAGAAGGAACAGACTCAAATAAATAAACTCAGATGTGAGAATGGAAACATCAACACAGAAACAACCAAGATTCTGAACATTATAAGGGAATATTTTCAAACCTTTATGCTAATAAGTTTGAAAACTTGGCAGAAATGGACCATTTGCTAGCAATTATCAACATGCAAATACTAAACCAACATGAGTTAAAGCATAGTAAGGGGCCTATATCAAGTGTTGAAATAGACACAGCAATAAGAGACCTCCCATCTAAGAAAATCCCTGATGGATTTACAGCGGAATTATACAAGATCTTAAAAACAGAGCTCACACCAATACTCCTCCAACTCTTCAATGAAATTGAAAGAGAAAGTTCTCTACCAAACTCATTCTATGAAGCCATCATAACCTTCATTCCAAAACCAGGCAGGGTCTCATCAAAGAAAGAGAACTATAGACCCATTTTTTTGAAGAACATTGATACAAAACTTTTCAACAAAAGTTTGGCCAATTGACTTCAACAATTCATCCAAAAAATCATACACTAATATCATACAGGATGTATTTCAGGCATGCAAACCTGGTTCAATATACACAAATCAATTAATTTAATTTATCACATCAACAAGAGCAAGGATTAAAACCACATGGTTATCTCAAAAGATGCAGAAAAAGCATTGGACCAGATCCAACACCCCTTTATGATGGAGGTTCTGGAAAAATTAGGAATCCATAGAACATTCCTCAATACAATAAAAGCTGTATATGGAAAACATGCAGCCAGCATTATAATTAATGGTGAAAAACTAAAGCTATTTCCTCTTAACTCAGGAATGAGAAAAGGATGTCCACTCTCTTAACTTCTCTTCAATTTAGTATTAGAATGCCTAGCTACAGAAATAAGACAATATGCCAATATAAAAGGGATCCAAATAAGGAAAGAAGAAGTAAAATTCTCCCTCTTTGCAGATAAAATGATCTTGTACTTAAAGAATCCCACGGACTCCACTCCAAAATTACTCAAGCTAAATCAAAACTGTCAAAATAGCAGGGTATAAAATTAACCCTCAGAAATTAATGGCTTTTCTGTATGCCAACAATGAGAAAAGTGAGGCTCAAATCAAGAAAGGTTTTCCATTTGTAAGAGCCCCACAATAAATGAAATACCTAGGAATTAACTTAACCAAAGAAGTGAAGGACATTTATGATGAAAACGTTAAAAATCTGAAAAAGGAAATCAAAACAGAACTTAGAAAGTGGCAAAACCTCCCATGCTCCTCGATAGGAAGGATGAACCTTGTGAAAATGGCAATATTTCCCAAGGCTATCTACAAGTTCAATGCCATACCTATCAATATTCCAACCGCATTCTTCAAGAAAATAGAAGAGGCAATCCCAAAATTCATATGGAACAACAAAAGACCCCCAATTGAAAAAAGCAATCCTTAACAGAAAGAACAGTGTTGGAGGAATATCAATACCAAATTTCAAACTCTACTACAAAGCCATAGTAATTAAAACAGTTTTGTACTGGCACAAGAAAAGACCTCAGGAACAATGGAATAGAATTGAAAACCCAGAAATGAACCTACAGACCCATAATCATCTAATATTCGATAAAGGATCTAAAAAGATAAAATCGAAGAAAGGCTGTTGAGTAAATGGTACTGGCAAAATTGGTTAATCACTTGTAGAAAATTAGATCCTTATATATCACCCTGTACCAGAATCAACTCCAAATGTATCAAAGACCTCAGAGTCAAAGCAGATATTCTGAAAACATTACAGGATGGAATATGAGAAACCCCAGGTCTCCTTAACAAAGGCTGAAATTTTCTGAAAAGAAACGCAAAAGCACAACAAATGAAAGTTTGGACAAATAGGATTGCATGCAGTTGCAGAGCTTCTGCATGGCAAAGGACATAGCTAGCAGGATCAATAGAAATCCCACGGAATCAGAGAGGATCTTCACTAGCCATAAAACCGACAAGGGTTTCACATCTAAAACACATCTGGAAATCAAAAAATTAAATCCTCCAACAACAAATATTCAAAGAAAATACTGCCCAATAAATAAGTGGGCTAAAGACATAAAGACAAACTTCTCTGAAGAGGAAAGGAGGGTGACCAATAAAGACATGCAGAAATGCTCAACCACCCTAGCCATAAAAGAAATGCAAATCAATCAACATTGAGATTTCACCTCACCCAAGTTAGAGTGGCTATAATCAAGAACTCTAATAACAACAGATGCTGGAGGGGATGTGGATAGAAGGGAACCTTACTTCATTGCTAGTGAGAGTGTAATCTTGTTCAACCACTTTGGAAAATAGTATGGAGGTTCCTACAAAGACTCCACATAGAGCTCCCCTATGACCCAGCAATCCCACTTTTGGGCATTTGCCTAAATGATCACAAACAAGAACATACTAAAGCTACCACACAGATATATTTATTGCAGCATTACCATAGCTAAGATATGGAACCAACTCAGATGTCCCTCAGTAGATGAATGGATCAAGAAAATGTTGTATATATACACAATGGAATTCTATGTCTCTATCTGAAACAATGATATTGCCCCATTTGTTAGGAAATGGAAAACTTGGGAAAAAAAATTTATTAAGTGAAGTAAGCCAGGCCCAAGAAACAGAGGTCCCATGGTTTCCCTTATTAGCAATTACTAGTGTATGTCTGAGACATGCAGAAATTGTTAGATAAGTTGATGTTAGGTGAAATGAACCCCAAGATAAGAATTCAATTCTTTTTTCTGTAATTATTTCTAACATATTTATAAGATGATTTCTTTGTTACTTTGTATGTCCCTTCTGCATGGTATAACACCTGTTTTTGCTGTATTTGATGTTGGTATAATTTGTGGAGGGGAAGGGAAAAATTTTTTTAAATATGGATACATGTGGACCCATTGCAACAATGAGATATACAAGACATTATGTCGAAAAACAAATTTTACAACTTTGGATGGGGGAAAGGCAGAGGGGGAAACGGGACGTAAGAGAGGTGAGATGGGAAGGGATAGTAAGGGGAAACAAAGGAGTATGCAACAATGCTTGATAAGAAATGTACTCATTACCTTGCCCATGTAATTGTAACCACTCTGTCTGGTATTTTCACACTTAAAAAAAAACACGAAAAACCATAAAATATAAAGTATTTTTGATAAAAAATAAAAATGACTCAGAATAAATAATCAATGCAAAAACAATCTTTACAGAAGCAAACTCTCAGAGATATTACATGACTTTGAAAAGGATAAAGTGGCTGAATTTAATATAAATTTAGAAGTATGACCATTCAAAAATATAAAAAGATATTCTTTATTTCATTATATAACCCAAAACAGAAAGTAAATGTTGTTTAGATGATTTTTTAAAATACAGTCTCTCAGGTGCTGGGAGGGTGGTTCAGTGTAGAGTGCTTGCCTTGCATGCATGAGGTCCTGGGTTTGATTCCTCAGGACCACTTAAGCAGAAAAAGATGGAAGAGATGCTGTGACTCAAGTAGTAGCAATAGCCTTGAGCTGAAGTGCTGAGAGACAGCACCCAGACCCAGAGTTCAAGCCCCACAACCAACAAAAATAAAACAAAAACAAAACAAAATACAATCTCTCACTTTTGTGTGCTCAACATTGTAACACTAGTGCTTCAGTCTAGGGCTAAGATTTTAGGTGTGGACATTTATCAACACTCCTGATTCAGATTCTAATTGATAAAATTTTTAATCAATGTTTTGTTATTAATTTTGCTCTTTGTAAATTCACATATACCTATAAAAAACAGTGTGGCCATCCCAATAACATTCTCAAAGTATTTCCTAATGATGACTTACAAAAAGTTGTATTATATTACAACAAGGAAAGCAATGTCACAAATAAGGAAAACCAATACATAAATATTAATGATTAATAAAATAAAAAACAAAACATTTACCTCTATTTCTAGTATTTGAAATGTACTACATATTCGATTTATTATTTTCTCATATTGCTGTACATTTAAAACTGCCTGTCTATGATGTTCAACAAGAATTTTATAGACTATGAGTAGCCTTTAAAGTTACCCACTAAGATTATTATTTATGGTTCATCTCATCATTTGTATATGGCTTATACCATCATTTATTCCTCGCTAACATATAAAGTAAGGAATCCCTTAAATTTTAACAGAAACTGTGAAGCTAATGTCTTAAATCTTCACTCTGCTTCTTTACACAAACACTTTGCAATTTCTCATTAGTAAAGTTTCTATAAACTCTGAAATGTACATACTTA
The DNA here is from genome assembly GCF_019054845.1 of Dipodomys spectabilis. Taxonomy (NCBI): domain Eukaryota; kingdom Metazoa; phylum Chordata; class Mammalia; order Rodentia; family Heteromyidae; genus Dipodomys; species Dipodomys spectabilis. Next base: position 9,258,581 of record NW_024870798.1, on the reverse strand, counting down.
GTAGTATATGACTGCTACCATGAATCTTAAATGCTTTATGGAAAAGTTTTACAGCGTGCTAAATAGTCTTAATTTTGGCATATATGAGCAAATTCCCAAAATTAAACATGTTTAAAACATTAAAACTTTTAACAAACCTTAACACTTTCTATAGTGTTCATTATGGCAGGTTCCTTGTACAGAATAATTGAATTCCTCCTCCTACATATCCGTTGAACAACAAATATATGGAATTATTTTGTTTTGGACATATCAATCTTGACTTTATTCTTAAATGTGTTCTTATGTAAGAAATACATGGTTCTAAAATTTCACAACAATTCTTTTGAATTTAATTTTTGTGGAATTGTCTAGTTTAAGAAAATCAATTACACTTTATATATAAAATTGTTCTGTGCTCAATTCAGTAGCACATACACTAACATTGGAACAATAAAGAGAATATCCCCTGACTGAGGATGACACTCGACTTCGTGAAGCATTCCAGATTTTTAAAAGAACAGATGCTGGATAGGATGTGGGCAGAAGGGAACCTTAATGCCTTGTTGTTAGGAGTTTAAACTTGTTCGAAGACTTTGGAGAGTAGTATGGAGGTTCCTCAAAAGACTACATAGAGCGCCCGTAACACCCAGCAATCCCATTTTGGCATTCACCCAAATGATCACAAACAAGATCATACTAAAACTACCAGCAAAACTATGTTCATTGCAGCATTATTTACCAAAGCTAAGATATATAACCAAACCCGATGTCCCACAGTAAACGAATGGATCAAGAAAATGTGTGTGTGTGTGTGTGTGTGTGTGTGTGTGTGTGTGTGTGTGTGTGTGTGTGTGTGTGTTTGTGTACTGGAATTCTATACCTCCATCAGAAAGAATGACATCACCCAGTTTGTTAGGAAATGGAAAGACTTGGAAAAAATTATATTAAGTAAATTAAGCCAGGCCCAAAGAAGTGAAGTAAGCCAGGCCCAAAGAAACATAGGTCCCATGGTTTCCTTATTTTCAATAACTAGTATGTGTCTGCTACAAGTAGAAAACATCATATAAGTTGATGTTAGGCAAAATGAACCCCAAGATAAGGATTCAAATGGTTTTTCTTTCTTGCGATTGTTTCTAAGATATTTATAAGATCATTTCTTTGTTGCTTTGTATGTTCCTCCTGCAAGCTAAAGCCCCTGTTTTCACTGTATTTGATGTTGGTACTATTTGTGGAGTGGAAGGGAAACACAAATCATTTAAATAGGGATGCAGGTGGACCCATTGCAACAATGAGATGAACAAGTCATTGTGTCAAAAAATGATTTTGGCCGGGGGTTGAGGGATGTGGACAGTGGGGGGACTGGGGTGGGGGAGGGGTTAGTGGGGGTGGAGGGTGGAAGATGGGCAGGGATGGGAAGGGGAAACAAAGGAGGAGCAAGTGGACCCATTGCAACAATGAGATGTACAAGTCATTATGTCAAAAAATGAACTTTACAACTTTGGTGGGAGGAGGACCGGATGGGGGAAGTGGGGGAGTATGGGAAGGGATAGGAAGGGGAAGCAAAGAGGAGGCAACAATGCTTGATAAGAAATGTACTCGTTATCTTGCCCATGTAATTGTAACTCCTCTGTCAGTATTCTCACAATAAAAAGAAAAGAAATGTACTCAATAACTCACCCATGTAATTGTAACCCCTCTGTATGGCATTTTCAGAATTAAGAAAAAAAGAAACATAGGTCCTATGGTATCCCTTATTTGCAATAACTAATGTATGTCTGGGATAAGCAAGAAGGTATGGTAAGGCGAAAAAAAGTAGTAGGCAACAATGCTTGATAAAAAATGTACTCATTGCCTTTTCCATGTAATTGTAACTTCTCTGTATGGTATTTTCACAATTTAAAAAAAAGGTCAAAAGCATGTGCATATGACTAGATAAGATTATGTTAAGGTAAATGAACCCCATGATAAGGACACAAGTGGTTTTTTATTTCTTCCTGTGGTTTCTAATATATTTCTAATGTACGATGTGATTTTTTATATGTGCATCCCCCACAGTTAAACCCCTGTTTTCACTGCATCTGATGTTGGTGCACTTCCATCTTGTATGTACACTTCTCTAACTTGGGGATGCAAAGGGAAAAAACAAAAGGCTTTAATAAGCATACAGTATGACCATTGCAACAATGTGACGCACAAGAGAGTATGTTGAAAAATGAACTTTACAATTTAGGAGGGGAGGGGAGGGAAGTGTACTTGTGGAGGTGGGAGGGAAGGGATCGTGGGGGAAAACAAAGGAGGAGGTAACAATGCTTGATAGGAAATGTACTCATTACCTTTTCATGTAACTGTAAACACTCTGTACAGTAGTTTTACAATAAAAAATATAAAAATGTTCTCGGATGGAAGAGAATATTTCCCCTATTTTACCCATGTAATATCGTTAACAAAGAAATTAATGCAAAATACTGATATGAAGATATTTTGAATAAATATGTGTGTATGTGTATGTGTGTGTGTGTGCGTGCCTGCGCATTTTCGTTCTCAGAGTTTGAATTCAGTGCACCAAGGTCTCACTAGGCCATTCCTCTCTAGATTGATGAGCTACTATATAAGCTACATCTCCATTCTTGGCTCTTTGCTAGTTCATTAATTTTTTAAAATATTTTTATTACTTTTTTATTGTGAACATACTGTATAGAGGGGTTACAATTACATGGGCAAGATAATGAGTACATTTCTTATCAAGCATTGCAGCCTCCTCCTTTGTTTACCCTTCACATCCCTTCCCAGCCTCCCCCTGCCCTCCCTACCCCATCCTCACCCCCCCCACCAATGTTGTAATGTTCGTTTTCAACATAACAACTTGTACTTCTCATTGTTGCAACGTGTCCACCTGTATCCTTAAACGACTTGTTTTTCCCCTTCTCCTCCACAAAGTATACCGACATCAAATATAGTGAAAGCAGGGGTTATACTGTGGGGGAGGGACATACAAAGCAAAAAAGAAATAATTTTATAAATGCATTAAAAAATGCATTAAAGAAAAAAACATTTAAATACATATCTAAGGGTTCATTTTCCTAACATCACATTATCTGACCTTTTCTGCTTGACTCATACATATACTAGATATTGCAAATAAGGGAAACCATGGGACCTATGTTTCTTTGGGCTTGGCTTACTTCACTTCTTTGGGCCTGGCTTAATTCAATTAATATAATCTTTTCCAAGTATTTCCATTTCCTAACAAACTGGGTGATGTCATTCTTTCTGATGGAGGCATAGAATTCCATTGTAATTTTTTTAAAATAATCTCATGAATAGTTTTTGTCCTGATTGGCTTCCAACGGTTATCCACAGATCTCAGTTTCCTGAGTAGACAGGATTACAGGTGTGACCAACCAGCACAAGGCTTTCAGAATAATTTATAAAGTAGAAGAAAATTGAGTTCATGGAGGCCTGTTTATCATCTCCTGCTTTTAAAGCATTTTGGAGTGATTATATGTGAATTTATTTCGTTTTGGATTCTTAAAAGACAGTAAGTGATGGTATTTAAAAGTTTTAATCTTTTTTTTTATTGGTCATGTGGCATGATCTCTGGGCTTGGCCGCTGTCCCTGTGCCTTTCAGCTGAAGGTGAGTGCTCTACCCCTTGAGCCACAGTGCCACTTCTGCTTTCCTAGTGGTTTATTGGAGATAAGAGTCTCACAGACTTTCCAGCCCGGGCTGGCTTTGAAGCGCAATCCTCAGATCTCAGCTTCCTCTGTAGGCAGGATTATAGGCGTGAGCCACCAGCTACTGGCTAGTTTTAGTACTTTTTAAAATGTATACTGGAACTGTGGAACAGAATAATTTGTCTCTCTTTAGACCTCAATTTATAAGCTCAGCTCTGAGCATGATAACCCAATGTCACCAACACTGTGTTAAAGACAAAATGTGACAGAAAACAATTACCATCGGCAATAATTGCTATGCTATTATTTCTTGGACAACATGAATATTGAATTGAGAGAGTAAGGGAATGGAGAGGATTTTACCTACTTTTTTATTGCTTACTTTTGGAAATTTTGACTCATTTCCTTCCCCATTGTGTGTCTTTGGGCCATGCACTTAGTGCCTTTGGGCCATGCACTTAGTGCCTTTAATTAAAATATTTCCTAACACTAAAATGGTAACAATATTAGAATTATAGCAAATGTTTTCTTAAGAATTAAGAGAAATAAAACTTGTGAAATACTTAATAAACTTCTAGGAATTACAATTACAATTACATGGGCAAGATAATGAGTATATCTCTTATCAAACATTGTTGCCTCCTCCTTTGCTTCCTGTCCCCTGAGATTTTTAGAAAAAAAAGGAGATAAGGTATGAAAGAACAGCATAGAAGGATATACAACTTATCACACAGAGATTAAGAACTAGCCTAAGAGATTTAGAATGCTAAAGGCAATGAGGAATAAGCCTAGTTGATAACTAGTTTTTCGATAACCAAAAATGGTTCTCTAGAACAATTTCTAGTACACCTTAGTTACTATCACTTATCCTTCCATCGAGTTATTCCTTCTATTCTATCACAACTGTTAATTAGCCTCTGCGTTTTTGGTACCATGATTAACCAAAAAGATTTCCAAATGTCACTTAGACTATCCTTCTCTCTGTGATTAGCAGTGACCACACAAAATCCTGGAATCTTTGAATTTCCAGAATAATTCTTCACCTGATATCTAAGCACATTCCTGGCATTAGTTGCTTTGACCTAATGACCAAAAAAAATTTTTTTAACAGAGTATGCTATAGTAAGTAAAGTACATGAATTAGGGACTATTGTCAGGTGTCAGTATGGAAGGAGAAATTATATATTCAAAGTATGGTTTCTTTATTTTGCATTTACTAACTAAATGGTTTTTTTTATTGTGAAAATAGTGTACAGAGGAGTTACAATTACATGGGCAAGATAATGAGTACATTTCTTATCAAGTATTGTTGCCTACTCCTTTGTTTCCCCTTCCTATCCCTTCCTATCCCCCCTATTTCTACTGCCCCCCCCCCCGCCAAAATTGTAAAGTTCATTTTTCAACATAACGACTTGTACTTCTCGTAATTGCAATGGATCCACCTGTATCCCTATTTAAACGATTTGTTTTTTTCCATTCCCCTCCACAAATTATACCAACATTAAATACAGTGAAAGCAGGGGTTATATCCTGGGGGGGGGGGACATACGAAGCAACAAAGAAATCATCTTATAAATATATTAGAAACAGTCACATGAATGAAAAAATATTTGAATACTTTTTTTTTTATTATTGCTAGTCCAGGGGTTTAAACTCAGGGCTAGGGAATTATTTCTGAGCTTTTTTTTTTTTTTTAGGCTAGCACTCTACCACTTGAGGCATAGCACCACTTCCAGTGTTTTTCTGTTTATGTGGTACTGGGGAATTGAACCCAGGGTTTCATGCATGCTAGGCAATCACCGTACCATGGAGCCACATTCCCAGAACCCTAAATGAATTTCTTAAGAAGACATTACATTTTGATTCCGTAACTATGTATCATAATTTTGTCTAGGTGCCAGAAAATGATGTAGAAAACAATACAATATGAGAAGTCTAGTAAGGCTGGATGGAAAATGAATAACTGTCATGGTCTAGCTAGGGTACAGAGAGGCTTATGTCATGGAGCTGTTTCAACAGGCTGAGCGAGACAGCTCCTGATCCACAGCCCACCTCCAGAATGAGAGGGCCACTATGGGGTCTAGCCACATGGGGAAAATGGGCCACCTCCTCCAGGACATTCAACCAGTTCATGTGAGAGAGAGGGAGAAAGAAAGTGAGAACTACACTTAAGCCCTGTGCTGGTGGCTCAGAACTCTAATCCCAACTACACAGGAGTCTGAGAAATGAGGATCATGGTTCATAGCCAGCCTGGTAAGGAATGTCTGTGAGACTCTTATCTCCAAAGATCGACCAGAAAACTGAAAGTGGTGCTGTGGGCTCAAGTGGTAGAGCGCTAGTCTTGAGCTGTGGAGCTCCAGAACAGCCCTCAGACCTAGAGTTCAAGCCCTATGACTGACAAGAAGTGGACTTCCCACTACAAAAAGTGGGCTGAATAGCACCCATTTAACTAGGGAGGATGGTAGAGAAGTCAAGCCTAGATTTCTGTGAACTTGAGATCATAAGTAGGTCACCCAGCTTCTCCATGCCTTGTTGTCCCCAGTTGCAAAACTCAACACAGTGAAGGATACCCTTCCTCATGGGAATATGGTAATGATGAAAGAGAGCCATGTTTTGTTTCATAATCCCACACCCGTTGCCCCATTAATAACAGGGGACACCTGAGCCCTTTCCAGATAACTATTTGTCTTATGCTCACAGAATTGTTGAGAACATTACCTGAAGGCCACTCCCTCTGTGCCTAGCCATGTTCCAGAGATCCCTCTATATAAATCCCTTGTTTCCTCACAACTGTTCTGTGAAGAGACTGAGTTCCGATTGTTGTGGCCCTACCCAGAGCTTTATCTGTGGTCAAGAATCGGCTACCATGGACTAAGAGTTTGTGATAATCCATCTAAACTGATGACTGAGCATGGCTCTACATGTCTACCATCCCAACTACAGAAGACCAGGCCTGGTGGACCATAAATGTCACAGATAGGAGGACCACCTGAGCTCAGCCCAGCCTGAGCATATATTGTTTTTTTCTCAGAAATGCACAAGACAAAAAGGTGGCTCCTCAGAGCCAGGGAGAGGAAACAAGCAGGGGGTCATGGTGCTTTCAGAGGGGTTTCTGACCCGAGTTGGGAATGGTGTTGGGGCGGCCACTCACCTGTGCTGCTGGGAGACGCTGTTGGCAGCTGATCCAGGTAGAGCGAGCAGGGATGGCGGTGGCATGGCAGACATATGGGCCCAGAGCAGAGGACCAGGGGCAGGGACCAGGTCAGGGCCTTAGGCTGGCTGCGATTTGAAATCCAGCACCACAGGAAGGGGGGGAGGGGGATGGGACATGTAAATTTCCTACTATTCTCTAAAGTTACCTTGAGTCTCTTGCTCACCACTCAGCCACCTCTACCTTCCTTAACTGCTGGTAGTGGTGTACTAAAAGAGGGAATCCAGTTGCTACCAGGCATCATGGAATGTGGGCGTTGCCACCATTCTTGTATTCCATTGGTCAGAAAGAAACATGAAAGAATGGGGGTGTGGCTAGAATCCTGTGATGCAATCAGCATGGGCAGAGTCAATTTGACAGGGACTCTCCCAGCCCTTTTCCCATTCAGTTGGGGACAAGAGGGAGACCACTTTAGCTGCATGGATGCACAGATTGTTATTTATGTCTGTTTGTTGCCAGTCCCGAACCTTGAACTCAGGATCTGGGCACAGTCTCTGAGCTGCTTTTGCTCAAGGTTGGCCCTCTACCACTGGAGCCACAGGGCTTCTGGCTTTGTTGGCACTGAAGTTGGACAGGGGTCTCAAGGACTTTCCTCCTGAGGGTGACTTTGACAATGATCCTCCCATCACAGCCTTGTAAACATCAAGAAGGACTGTTGAGAGCCACTGGTGCCTGCCTAATCATTGGTGTTGCTGATGTTCTTGGACAGACCAGTGAGTTCCCTATCCTCAGGTTTAAGTGGTGGGAGCTGGAGCCCACAGTTTGAATCCTGGTCCTGTCACCTCCAAATGGCAGGAGATCTTAAGATACTCATTCATATCCATATGAATACAAATGGATGGGATGTATGTCATGATTGAATGGGCAGTTCTTGAATGATTCTAGGATAAAATTATACATAATTATATTATAGGACACTAATCGATTTTATTTAATACTTTATTAAGATGTAAACAATCACATTCATAAAATGGAGGAATAATGAAAAACCTAAGAATTGGGCCTCACATACTATAAAGGTGTCATTTTTCTGCCAGGACTGGGATTTGAACTCATGGTCTAGGTAACACTGTTGTACTGTGTAGGAAGGGGAATCTGGCCTCCTTGAAGTCAAGAAATTCAAGTCTGTTCCTTAGGCCTGAAATCAATCCCCACGTATTCATGTACAATTTACATATATGATTTATATTTATATACATATGTTGACTCCATATTGCATTCAGTGTAGTTATTTTATTATTTTTTTGTTTTATTTATGTATTGACCATTTATTTTATTGACTTATGGCACATAGAACATTGGTTACATTGATTACATAGGATATAGGCCTGCATATGTATTCCACTTCATATCTGACACCCAGGACATTCACAGAAAAGGAAAACGTGTCAGCATCAGCTTCTTACTCAACGATTCATTGTTTGGGAGTGCTGGTATCTGAACTCATGGCCTACAGGGCCAAATTCATGAATGGGCGAGTGTGAACACGCCTTCCTGGGGCAAACTGAGTGATAGGCTGTTCCCAGGACCTGAGATCGAGCCCAGGAGTTAACAAAATATGAACAGATTGACATGCAGATGACAGTACACGAATAAATATATGTCTTTATAGAGTGCCAGAGATGTCTATAGATTATTCAGTTATATAGACTACATTCCTACCAATTCTTGGGTATTTTTTATGCGTCCATGTAATTAATGTTATTGTTTTCATCCTTACACTATTAATGAAATTAATCAGTGTACTGAAATTATTGCATTCCTGTAAATAATAATATTCTTTTAATGCTTCAAAAATATTAAATAAAATCAATAAGACTCATGAAAACATGCTGTCTAATTTTATAGGAGCATCATTCACGACCAACTCATTCAACTGTGACATTGACAAGAATCCATTGTTATTCCTATGGATGGGAACCAGTTTCTTAGTATCTCCTGCCATTGGTTGGTCAGATCCTATGTTGCCACTTGGGCCTATGGCTTCCCTAATAGTCTGCCAACCTTCAGCAATGCAAGGGGCAGTACCCTTTGCAACATTGTCATTCAGACCCAGGAGGGTCACCATGCAAAGGAAGAAAACGTAAAAAGGCCACATTTTTTCTGTGCATTGTTTTCCCTGAAAGGCCTGAGTGTCTAGGATCCCATCAGCAGCTGGGGGTCCAGTGGCTGCACCCCAGCCTAGAGTGATCAAAGCTGAGGTAGAATTGCCACAACCTGAATTCAAGCCATGTGCTTGAAAAAATTAAAAAACAACTTACATACATACATACATATATACATACAAAATATTAAAAATATTGTGAGGATCCTTGGCTTGTAATTCTTGCCATTTTTTCTGCCAGGCCTGTGATTTGAACTCAGCGTCTGGGGAAATCTGCAGTACTGTGAGGGATGGGAAGATCACCGTGTTGGAGACAAGAAAGAAAGACTTGTTCCTAGGGCCTGAATTCAAAAACAATATTCGTATACATTTTAAATACATGATTTATATTTACATGCACAGGTTTACTCATGTTGTGCTTAGTGTATTCATTTTTTATGTTTTACTTGTTTCTTATGCATTTGAATATGATTACACATATAACATTTTTTGCATCCTATTACATGAGACATAGACTTGCTTATGTATTCTACATCATTCCTGAGGCCCAGGACTTTCACCGATAAGGAAAACAAGTGGGACAATTGGCTTTTCCACCAGGCTTAAGTTTTTGCTAGTTCTGTGACTTGAACTCAGGCTCTAACAGGCCCCCTTCATGAAAGGGTAAATGTTAGCACACCAGTCTGATGCAAGTGAAGTTACTGGGCAAATTTGAGGACCTGAGATCAAGCCTAGGAATGGCCAATATATAAACAGATAGATGTTTAGATTGCAGTGTGTGTGTGTGTGTGTGTGTGTGTGTGTGTGTGTGTGTGTGTATTAATAAATGTATATGCATCTACAAAGTTATACAGAGACAGACATTTATGTAGATTCTAGTGTATAATCTTATACAAAAAGTGATGTCTATATCTTATTTTTACATATTCTATTACTACCAATTATATGGTGTAAAATTATGCCTCCATTAATTAATCACGGTATACTAAATAAAGAATTAATCAATGACCTATATATATTGCATACAATCTTATACTGGAATGAGTATCTAATTAGTAATTAAGTTAGTACATTTCAAACATTCTATTAGTATTCCTATAGATAGGAACAAGTTTCTAAGATCTTCAGCCTTTTGTAGGTGGCAGGCCTAGGATCGATCTCAGGGCCTAGGTATGTGGGTTGGACTCATGCTTCACTGACAGCCCCCCATCCTTCATCCATGCAAGGTCACGTACAATTTTCAAGCCAAGTCATTGAGCTCTAAGAGGGTCACAGTGCCAAGGAAACAAAAGTAAACCTGTTGTGTAAAATTACCTAGTTTTCCTTCTCCATTTTTGTTGGTTTGCTGTATTTTTGCCAGTGCTGGGAATTGAACTCGGGTCCTAGGATCCCTGAATCATCTGTGTAAAAGCTGCATCCTAACCTAGGGTAATCATGGTTTAAGACACAAGGAAGCATTTGCTTCCTTGAGCAAAAGTAGATCAGGGAAAATGTCTAGACTCACAGTTCCAGCCTCAGGACCTGCCACAAAAAAAGAGCCAGTAACTCCATGTGTCTGTGTATGTGTACATGTATTTGAATTTGTGAAGATCCAGAGTTGCTATTCAGAAAGGCACCTAGCTAGGAAATTTGCTTTGAATAGAATGAATTCTTAGCACAGGGTGTGCATTCAAGACAGTGCATGATCCGGGGCTCCCCTCACTGTTCCCAGTTAACCGGAGGGAGTCCCCATACCCCAGGCTGCTGATGGAAATCTGCCTCATTGTTGGAACAGGCAGACAAAAAGCCTCACTCCTGTGCATCTGGATAACAAACAATTCATCCAAGCCAATTAGTGAGGATGAGTGTGCTCAGGCTGTTAAGGCTGTTAGGAAAAAAAAGACCTCTTTGTATAACAAGCAATCTCTGTCCCCTGTGCTCTGTTTTGACTGGAAGCTTTCATTTGTGCCACCTGCTATGGCAGACCAAGTTCCCTACACTCATCCTGTCTTTGTAAGACTATGTTTCAGTGTTGAAACAAACTGCTACCATTAATCCAACAGTCCTTCTGTTAGGCAATTAGGGAGCTGAACACAATGAAATGATTCATTATTGGCAACGGTGCCTCCGTGTGTGTGTGTGTGAGTGTGTGTGCGCATACACCGTCTTGGTGATTGAACTATGGACCTAACCACTGTACCTGAGTTTCTGCTATATAAGGACAGTACTCTACCACTTGAGCCACACAGCCACTTCAGGCTTTTTTTCTAGGTACTGAGGATTCAAACCCAGGGTTTCACACACACAAAGCAGTCTACCCCTAAGAAACATTCCCAGCACTCCAGGTTTCTTTCTTTCTTTTCTTGTAAATTGGAGGAGTTGAAGTCTGGGCCTGGGTGCTGTCTCTGAGCTCTTCATCTCAGTCTAGCACACTACCACTTGAGCTACAATGCCCCTTCAGGCTTTCTGGTGGTTTATTGGAGATAACCATCTCAAGGAATTTCCTGCCAAGGCTGTCTTTGGACCGTGATCTTGGATAGTTTTGAAATGAGATCCTCAGCTTCCTGAGCAGGCAGAATGATAGACCTCAGCTAAAGACATCTAAGCCATGACACTTTGCTGCAAGTGGGTCCTTGGCTCAGCATGGTAGAAAATTAGCCATGAGCCCAAGAAGAAAGTCAGTGCCTATGCTCTGCGTTTAAGGTTCATGATGGAGAAACCTAAACCAAAACAATTGTCTGCAGGAGACAAGTCACTAGAGTTTAGTACATACATAAATTTGGCCCTGCCTTGGGGACATATCTGAGCCTCAACTTTCTCATCTGCACATTCATCTCACTTGTGTAGCTCTTATAAGGACCAGATTAAAGAATACAACTCGTGAAGGACTTAGCACATAGCACCCTGTGAAGGACTCAGCACTCAATACCCAATGGACAACCCAGAAGTACTCAACACCCAGCACCCCAGGAAGGACTCATCACATAGCTATATCCCACAAACTGTCATTAGAATTTGGGTGCTTTCATCAGTATCACCATTGTTTCAGATACATGCCACAAACTGCACAAGTTCACATCTAATGGTTTAAAGGGGTGTTTTGTGAGGGAGAGTCATCAACCTCTCATAGGTTGGAGGGACTGTCCTAAGATCTTTTCCTCAAGGCTAGATCTCTACCACTTTTAGGCACAGCTCAGAGTCTACCAGACGTCGTGCCAGGGCTGAGTTTTCAACCCCCAGTGTCTGATCTCACCCTCTGAGCAGCTAGTGGTGAGCCATCAGTGTCTGGTTCCATGATGCTGGGCTGCAGCTAGTGACCTCTGGATAAGTTAGGTTAGATGACAGCCGTCAGTTTCAGACTCCCAGCTTGCTCTGTGATGAGGTATTTGAAATCCTGCCTTTCTATAATTGCAGTCAGAACATTCTAACTTGTTTTTGGTTCCAGTCCTGGGGCTTGAGGTAAGGGCCTAGACAGTCCCTAAGCCTTCATGCTCAAAGCCAGTGCTCAACTGCTTGACAGCACTACTTACGGGTTTTCTGTGCATGTAATAGTGTGGAATTGAATCCAGGTCTTCATACATTCGAGGCGAGCATTCTACCACTGAGCTCCAGGAATGACAAGTGTAGAAATAGATATGTAGATTGTAACATATATATATATATATGTATATATATATATATGTATATATATATGTATAAAACAAGACAGAGATGTCTGTATATTATTTAATTATATATATTATATTACTACCACTTATCAATAAATTATTCCTTCCTGTATTGAAGTATTATGGTTGAATACATAACAAAGTATTAATTGAAAATTATTCAATATAGTATAATTATTGTGTATAATTTTATAATATAACCATACAATAATGTAATTGTTACTTTACAACATTCCATTCATAAGGATGTATATCGGAATGCATTTCTTAGAATATCCTACCATTCATAGATGGGAGTCCTGGGATTCACACCCCAGGCCTAGGTTTCTGGTTTGGGCTATGGCTTCCCAGATAGCCCACCAAAATTCAGCAGTGCAAGGTCATGTACACTTTCCGAGCCCTGCTTGCAATGCAAAGGAACAAACAATGAAAAACTGCCTCTAATACTTCCCAGTTTTAACCTTCTCCTTTTCCCCCCTCTCTTTTCTTCTTTTATCTTTTTGGTTTTGGGGTCAGAACTCTGGGTCTCAGTGCTGTTCCTCAACTCTTCAGCTCAAGGCTATCGCTCTACCACTTGAGCCATTGCGCTACTCGTGACTTGTTTCTGCTTATGTGGTACTGAGGAATCGAATCCATGGCCTTATGCATGCAAGGCAAGGACTCTATTACTGAGCTACCTTCTCAGCACTTCTCCTTTTTTTTTTGACAGAGCCAAGATTTGAATTCGGATCCTAGGATCTCAGGATGAACTGTGGGTACAGAGGCTGCAACCCAGCCTAAGATGATCGAAGGTGTCATATGCAAAGATGCACAATTTTATTTCTTCTTTCCCTATTTGGATCCCCTTTATGTTTGCATCTTTTCTTATTGGTGTAGCTAGGCATTCTAATACTGGATTGAAAAGAAGTGGACAGATTGGACATCCTTGTCTTGTTCCTGAGTTAAGAGGAAATGGCCTCAGTTTTTCACCATTAAGTATAATGCTGGCTGTAGGTTTGTCCTATACAGCCTTTATTGTATTGAAGAATGTTCCATGGATTCATAATTTTTCCAAAACCTTCATCATAAAGGGGTGTTGGATCTTGTCGAATGCTTAATCTGCATGTATTGAGATAACCATGTGGTTCTTATTCTTGCTCCTGTTGATATGATGAATAATATTAATTGATTTGTGTATATTGAACCAGCTTTGCATCCCTGAAATGAATCCTGTTTGATTATGCTGTGTGATTTTTTGGATGAGTTGTTGACTTGGATTGGACAAAATTTTGTTGAGAAGTTTTGCATCAATGTTCATCAAAGAAATGGGTCTATAGTTCTCTTTCTTTGATGAGTCCCTGCCTGGTTTTGGGATGAGGGATATGATGGCTTCATAGAATGTGTTCGGTAGTGAACTTTCTCTTCAATTTCATGGAATAGTTGGAGGAGTATTGGTGTGAGCTCTGCTTTGAAGGCCTTGTAGAATTCTGCTGTAAAGCCATCTGGTCCTGGTCTTTTCTTAGCCAGGAGGTCTCTTATTGCTGTTTCTATTTCAGTGCTTTCTATTTCAGGGCCTGTTAAGATGGTTTAACTCGTCTTGGTTTAGTTTTGGCATGTCAATATTTGCTAGAAAAAGGTCCGTTTCTGTTAAGTTCTCAAACTTATTAGCATGCAGGTTTGAGAAATATTCCCTTATAATGTTTTGAATCTTGATTGTTTCCGTGATGATGTTTCCATTCTCATCTCTGAGTTTATTTATTTGGGTTTGTTCTCTTCTTTTTCTGATAAGATTTGCTAAGAATCTGTCAATTTTGTTAATTTTTTGGAAGAACCAACTCTTTGTTTTGTTGATTCTTTCTATAGTTTTTTTTGGATTCTAATTCATTTAATTCTGATTTAATATTAATTATTTCGTTCCATCTACTGGATAGGGGTTTTTCTTGCTGCTCTTTTTCAAGGAGGTTCAGATGTCTCATTAAATTGTTCGTTTCAGATCTCTCCAATTTGTTGATGGAGGAGCCCAGAGCTATAAACTTGCCTCTGAGTACTGCATTTTCTGTGTCCCAGAGGAGCTGGTAATTTGTGTGCTCGTTTTGTTGAATAGCATGAACATTTGAATGTCCTTTCTAATCTCTTCCATGACCCACTGGTGATTCAGCAGTGTGTTTTTCAGCCTCCAATTGTTACCGGACTTTCTTTGGAGGCTTTTGTTGTCGAGTCCTAATTTTATTCCCTTATGTTCATAGAGAATGCAACGTATAACTTCAATGTTTCTGAATTTGGACAAGTTTGCTTTGTGGCCTAAAATATGGTCTATTTTAGAAAATGTTCCATGTGTTGCTGAGAAAAACGTGTATTCTGTTGCTGCTGGGTGAAATGTTCGGTAGATGTCTGTTAAATCTTCTTGATCTATGCAGCTGTTTAATTCTGCGGTTTCTCTGTTGAGTTTTTGCTGAGTTGATCTATCTAGTGGGGAGAGTGGTGTGTTAAAGTCTCCAACAATTAATGTCTTTGGATCTACGTGGGATTTGAGGGAAAGGAGTGTTTCTTGGATAAATTTGGGTGTTCCATTGTTTGGTGAATAGATATTTAGAATCGTAATATCCTCCTGAATGGGAGATCCATTAATTAGCATGTAGCGACCTTCTTTATCTCTTCCCATGAATTTTAATTTGAAGTCTATTTTATCTGATATTACTATTGCAACTTCCGCCTGTTTATGGGGGCCGTTTGCCTGGTAGATTTTGTTCGAGCTTTTAACATTGAAAATTGTTTGTTGGTATGGGCAAGATGTGACTCCTGAAGACAGCAGATAGAAGGATCTTGTTTTTTAATCCCAGTAGACAGTCTATAACCGTTAATTGGAGAGTTAATTCCGTTAATATTGATAGGTAGGACTGAGAGGTATTTGAGAGTTTTTGCCATGTTATCCAACTTATTGGGTGCTGTGAAAACTGGGTTCTTCTTATGGTTCTTGGATTTTCAGTTTGGGTGCTGTTTCTTGGCCTTTAGTGTGGTCTTGTTGGTTTTCTATGTTTAGGACATCTTTAAGAATCTTTTGTAGAGCTGGTTAGGTGGAGATGTATTGCATTAATTTTTCATTGCTATGGAAGTTTTTTATTTAGCCTTCAGTTATGAAGGAGAGTTTAGCTGGGTACAGTATTCTTGGTTGATAGTTGTTTGATTTTAGGGCATGGCATACATCATGCCTGGCTCTTCTTGCTTTGATTGTCTCTGCTGAGAAATCTGAGGTGATTCTAATTGGTTTGCCTTTATAGGTGATTAATCTTTTCTCCTTGACAGCTTTAAGGATCTTTTCCTTGGTCTGAGTTGATCCTGTGTGGATTATAATGTGACTGTGGGATGTCCTATGCTTGTCTGGTCTATTTGGGGTTCTAAAAGCATCTTGTGTCTGAATAGTCCTATCTTTTTGCATGTTTGGGAAGTTCTCTGCTAGGATCCTGTTAAACAAATTTCCTAGACCATTAACTACTTTTTCTAGGTGCTCCTCTACACCAATTATCCTTAGATTAGGCCTTCTGATGGTGTCTTTCAAGTGTTGGATAGAGTTTTCATATTTATTGGGCTTGTCTTGGATGGTTGTATGTTCTTTCTCTATAATATCTAGGCTGTCTTCAATCCCTGAGATTGGATATTCTGCATGGTCTAACCTGCTGTGGAATAGAGTGATGTGGGAAGGCAGAGGGAGAGTTAACTAAGTCCTTATCTCAAAGCAAGCAATAGGTTGGGTTGAATGAAAGTAGAGAGAGAGAAACAAAGAAGAAAGAGAAAGGGAAAAGAAAAGAGACCTGAAAAGTAGAAAAGTAAAAATTAATAATATTATTCAGGGTTGAAAACAATCTAGTTAGAGAAGAACGTGAATATAATGAGAGAATGGGAAGAATAAAAAGGAGATGTGAAAAACTTAAAACTAATAGTGCTTAAAATAGTATATATGTATAAAGAGGTAGTACTGCTATTAAGGAATTTAATTCTCAGAGGTTTTGAGTTGAGCAATTAATTTGTGGTTTAAGTATGTACACAATGGGGGATATGGTCTAATAGTCAACTACGGGTATATCTGAGGATGTGCAGGACAACAATTAAGTCCCATAAAGAAGACTGAAAGAGAGGAAAAGGTGAAAAGGATAAGAAAGGAAGAAAAAAAGATCAGAAGTTCAGTAGAGCTAAACAAAAAACAAAAAGATAATTTAAAAAAAGAGAGAGAAAGAAAACAAAAAGAAAGAAAAAGACACACACACATGTATCCTTAACATAAAAATTATAAGAGGAAAAAAAAGTTACTGGAAAAAAATTTTTTTCAAAAAAGGCAAAAATTAAAGATTAAAAAAAGTTTTAGAAAAGAAAAAAAGGTTTTTTTTTTTATGTAAGGTACCAAAAAAAAAAGAAAAGGAAGAAGAAAAAAAGTTTTTGATTTATTTTGGGAGTGGTGGGAAAAATCGTCTATATCCCTTGTGTCCATAACCAGCCTCTTCTTGGAGTCTCTGGTCTGCTTGTGGCTTGGTTGGTTTCTTACGTCAGTTTGTTCAAACAGGCAGAAAAATGTTCTGCTTTACCCAGGATTTTGTGATCCTCCTCCCAGGCTAGTTCAATGGGAGGGATATCTACTTTGAGTATCACAAAAGAGGGAAATGGCTTTTTTCTCAAGTTTGGAGATGCTGTGCTGAGGCTAGGTTCTGGGTAGAGTTGAGGTCTTTCAACTAACAGTAGCTTTTCCTGGGGGCTGGTTTGTGAGAAACTCACAGAGCCCAGCCTGGAGCCACTCACAGGGTTTCTGTTTACTGAATTTCAATTGATTGTAGAGGCTGCTAAGGGGAGGGACAGCCTCTGGCTCTGATTACCGAGTGAAGAAAGCCACTCCTAAGGCTGGCGCCCGAACTGGGTGACTTTTCCCTGGGTAGAGCTGAGTCTGGCAGGTAATGCCATTAAGTTCTTGTGACCTGCTAAATGACTCTAGTTTTTTTTCCAAGGCCTGAGTTGGAGCTAGCAGCTCAGCTGAGATTTGTCGGTATCCAAGATGGAGATCTCGGTACTTGGGGGGAGGGTTGGCCTTCCCTCCTCTGCTCCCTGAGAAGGAGTGAATATGTCAGGCTTCTACTCATGCCGAGTCTTGGTTAATGGGTCGTCTCTTGTCTGTGAACTTCAGGATGAAGATGTCCGCTCCTTGTAGGTTCTTGCTGGTGTTGAGTAGAATCAGCTTGCCCCTGCATCTGACTCCTTCGTCCCGGAATCTCTGTGATTCAGGTACGGCGTCTGAGGCAGCCGCTGCAACCGCTGCTGCAGTGGCGGCAGCTGGTGGCAAGAGCTGAAAGCTGTCTCCTTGCCTGGATTTTCCCTGTCTGGCCTAACTCTCTGACCTGTGATCGCACACTTGGTGTGATTCTCTGCCTTAGGACACTGGAACTATAAAACTGCTTTCTGTGCGAGACCTTGTTTAGCCTCTAGCTTCTCCTCTGACATCTTCCCGGAACTCCTCAATTTTTATTTTTATAACATTCCATTAAACATTCACATGAATAGGAAAGACCTCCCTCCATTTGTAGGTGGCAGTCCTGGCATTGAAACTCCAGGCCTGGGTAGTTTACTTCAAAATGCAAACCATTAGAATAACACTGTGAAGATTTCAGTTTGTCACAATGAAAAAAGAACAAGAAGAAAAGAAAGCCAGGTGTCATTTTTTCCTGCCTGTAATCCTAGCTCATCAGGAGTCTGGGACATAGAGAATACCAGTTTGAATTCAGCCAGGACAGGAAAGTCCACAGCACTCTTATTTCTGAGGGATCAAAGGCATAAAAACTCGTCATGAGTGAGGCTGTGGCTCAAGGAAAGAGTGCTATCCTTGAGCAAAAGGAGCTCAGGGACAGTGCCTGGGCTCATAATACAACCCCTGGACCTGCCAAAAAAAAAGAGCAAAATAAAAAACAAGTAACTCCATGTTTCCCCATGTATGTATGCATGCATTTCTATCGGTAAAGGTCCAGAGTCACTATGATGAAAGGCATCCAGCTAGAAAATTTGCTTTGAATAGAATGATTTCATAACACAGACTGTGCTTTCAAGACAGTGCGTGTTCCGGGCTCCCCTCACTGTTCCCAGTGTAGCCTGAGGTTTTCTGCACACACCAGGGTGCTGGAGGAAGTCTGCCTCATTGTTGGAACAGACAAAAGGCCTCACACCAGTACATCTGTGTAATAAGCAACTCTATCCAGGCCAATTAGTGAGGAGGAGTGTGGGCAGGCTCTAAAGGCCAGGAGAAAAAGACCTCTTTGTACCCCAAGCTATCTCTCTCCCCAGTGCTGTTTTGACAGGAAACCTTCATTTGTGCCACCTCCAATGGCAGGCTAAGTTCCCTTCATTTATCCTGTCTTTGTTAGACTATGTTCCAGTGTTGAAATAACCTGCTACAATTATTTCAAGGGTCCTTTTGGCAGAAAACAAGGAAACTGAACCTAATGAATGATTCATTATTGGCAATGGTGGCTTCCTTGGTTTCTGGAAGCTTGCTAAATCTAAGCACATGTGGAATATCACAATGCTCCCTGTCATTTAGGGCTGGTGATGCTCATCAATTTTTGAAACCTTTGACCTCTCCTAGTTTGGACCTGGATGGCTAGGTTTTGGGGTTGAACACAGGGCCTCAGTGTTGACCATGAGCTCAGAATAGAAGCACAGTGTTCTACCATTTTGTGTCACACCTTCACTTCTGGTATCTGTGTTTGTGTGTATCTATGTGTGTGGGTGGGTGTCTGTGTGCACATGTATGTGTGTGCATACACTTGTCCTGGAGCTTGAACTAAGGACCTGAACACTGGACCTGAGTTTCTCTGGTACAAGGATTGCATTCCATCACTTAAGCCACATAGCCACTTCAGTCTTTTTCTAGTATGTGGTACTATGGAATCAAACCCAGGGATTCATACAGGCAAAGCACTCTACACCTAAGACACATTCCCAGCACTCCACTTCAGGTTTCTTTCTTTCTTTTTTTTTTGGAAGTTGGAGGAATTTATATCTAGGCCTGAGAGCTGTCCTTGAGTTCTTCAGCTAAATCCAATCGCTCTACCACTTGAGCTACAGCATCCCTGGAGGTTTTTGGTAGTTCACTGGAGAGAAGCCTCTCAAGCAATTTCCTGCCCTGCCTGGCTTTGGATTGTGATCCTCAACTCTCAGGCTTCTGAGTAGCTAGGATGACAGGTGGGAGTCACCAGCTCCCAGCTTCCAGTTCAAATTTCTATGTGGTGAAAAGGAGATTAGAGTCTCATGGGACCTTTTGTGTCTGGGATAGTTTGGAACCGAGATCATCATATCTCAGCTTCCTGGGTAAGCAAGATGACAGACCTCAGCTGCAGATACCTAGACTGTAACACTCTGTTGCAAGGGGATCCTTGGCTCCACGTGGTAGAGGGCTAGCCACGAGCCCAACAGGGAAGGGTCAGGGGCTAGGCTCTGAGTTCAAGGTTCACGACTGAGAAAAATAAACCCAAACAATTGTCTGCAGGAGACAAACATAATTTTGGCCCTGACCTGGGGACATATCTAAGCCTCAAGTTTCTCTTCAGCACAATCATCTGACTTGGGGAGCTCTTACAAGAACCAGATGAAAGTAGGACTCAGCACACGAAACTTCATGAACGACTCATCACATAGCTGTATCCCACAAACTTAGAATTAGGGTGCTTTCATCAATATCACCATTCTTTCAGAAACACATCAAAAAGCACACAAAGATCACATCTAATGATTTAGAGGGGTTTTGGGGGGGAAAGTGGAGTCAGCCACGGGGATTGCATTGAAAGCCTGGTTACTGTCCTAAGATCTTTTGCCCAAGGCTAGAGCTCTACCACTTTGAGGCACAGCTCAGAGTTTCGCAGACTTCCTGCCAGGGCTGGGTTTTGAACTCACCAGTGTCAGATCTTAGCCCCCAAGTATCCTGGATGACAGAGGTGAGCGAGCCAGCAGCATCTAGTTCTGTGCAGCTGAGTTGCAACTGTTTACGTCTGGCTAATTCAGGTGAGACAGCAGCTGTCTGCACGAGACTCCAGACTTGCTCTGTGATGAGGTATTTGCAGTGATATCCTTATATAGTTGTAGTCAGAACATTCTATCTTTTTTTGGTGCCATTCCTGGGTCTTGAGTAAGAGTCTTGACACACAGTCTCTAAGCTTTTATGCTGAGCTAGTGCTCAGCTGCTTGAGCAACAGCACAACTTCCAGATTTATCTATGCACACAGTAGTGAGGAATCGACCCTAGGACTTTGCATGTACTAGGCGAGTACTCTACCACTGAGCCCCAGTAGTGACAAGTGTATAAACAGATAAATGTGTAGATTCGTAGATAGATAGATAGATAGATAGATGTAGATGCATAAAACAAGAGACATATGTCTGTATACTATGAAATTGCATATACAATATTACTACCAATTATTGGCAATTAAATTATTCCTTGCTTTTTTAACTATCATAGTTGAATACATAATAAAGGAATAATTGAAAATTAGTCAATGTAGTATAATTGTTGTGTATAATTTTATAATCATACACTAACTACCAATTTAATTGTTAATTTTATAACATCCATTTGTATGGATGTACATGGGAATGGGTTTCTTAGAATCTCCACTATTCATTAGTGGCAATCCCGGGATTCAACCTCCAGAACTAAGTTGCCAGTTTCAGTATGGCTTCCTTAATAGCTTGCCAAACATCAGCAATGCACGGTCATGTACACTTTCTGGGACTTGTCATTTAGACCCAGGATGGTCACAATACAAAGGGGAAAAAAAAGTAAAACCACCTTCTTGAACTTCTCAGTTTTATGCTTCTCCTTTTTTTTTATTTTTATTTTTTGTGCCAGCCACAAGATTTGAACTCGGGTCCTCGGATACAAGGGTCTGCTGTGACAGAAATGCCAAGACCTGAGTGCAAGCCCTGTGCTCGGCTAATAATAATAATAATAAAAACAATAAAGCCCTGGTTTGGAATTTGCACCATTTTCCTGGCAGGCCTTGTATTTGAACTCAGGGTATGGATAACTCTGTGGCACTGTAGGTGAAGGGCAAAGGCTCACCGTGCTTGAAGACAAGAAATTCAGAGCAGTTATCAGGGCCTGAATTGAATCCCCAGCACTGGAAAAAGGAATATTAATATATGAGATCTATTTACTTGCATAGGTTTACTGTGTATGATGCTTATTACCCTTATTTATTTAGTATTATTACACATATAACATTTTTATTACATCATATCACATAGGATATATCCGCATATGGATTATGCATCATATTGATACCCAGGACTTTCTCAGAGAAGGAAAAAATAAATATGTCAAAATTGGCTTCTTAATCCACAAATAAATTTTTGGCCATGCTAGGATTTCAACTCAAGGTCTTCAATGGCCAATCCATAAATGGGGTCACAGTCTTAGCACACCAGCCTCTGGCAAACTGAGCTGCCAGGAGTTCTGAGGACCTGTGATCAAGCCATAGGAGTGCCTTATAGATAGATAGATAGATAGATAGATAGATAGATAGATAGATAGATAGATAGATAGATAGATAGATAGATAGATAGATAGATAGATAGATATGCATACATAGAGAGGGAAGGTGAGGATATTAAATTATATATGTATATATATAATTACTAATTATTCATTACTAAATAGTGCCTCCATTTAATGAAGTATCACGGTTGAATACTTACAAAAGCCTTAATTAAAAATTAGTCAATAGACTTCCATTAGGGGAATTATACCATGGTACTGGAATGGAAGATATATATATCCAATAATTTTTGTGTGGCATTCTAAAATAGAATCATGGATTTGCTGCAAGTTTATTGCTTTCATAGTATTCCATTAGCATTCCCATGAATAGGAAGGATCTCCTTCCATTTGTGGGTGGCAGTCCTATTATTTGAACTCCAGGCCTGGGTAGTTTACTTTGAATGCAAACCATTGGAATGACACCATAAAGATTTCAGATTGTTACAATTATAAAAAAGAACAACAAAAAGAAAAGAAATCCAGGAGCCATGGGCTCATGCATGTAATACTAGCTCCTCAGGAGGCTGAGATGTAGAGATTGCCAATTTGAATTCATCGGGGGCAGGAAAGTCTGTGAGACTCTTATTTCTAAGATATCACATGAAAAAAATGAATGGAGTTGTGGCTCAAGGGCAGAGCACTACCCTTGAACAAAAGGAGCTCAGGGACAGGGCCTAGGCTCATATTAAAAACCTGGAACTGCCCCCCCCAAATGAGGCAATAACCCCATGTCTCTGTATATGGATGTATGATGTATGGATGATGGGCAGTCAGCAGGTTGCCATGGCCAGCCCCCCAACCTGGTCAACCTAGGAAAAGCCCTGAAGAGTCCTCAGTCTGAACCTGCAGCTTGACCAAAGCATCCCTCTCTGCCATTTAAAAATTGAAGCCTTATATTCTGGCTGAAGTCTACCATCGGGACACGTATCAGCAAGCCACTGCCTCCAGGGAGACCACAGTTCCTAGACTGTAGGAGTTGTCGAAGTTTCTGGCTCCATAGTCTCTATCCCTCTGTAGGATATGAGCCTAGACCTCTGGGGCCTGGTGGCTATCACTCATTTATCATTCGTCATTGCCAAGTCTCAGGCTGGTCCCAAATCTTGGCAAAGATATTAAATAGCAATTGCTATGCCAAAAGGGGTATGCCAATAAATCCCACCCTCATAACTCCCATGAGAAGTGAGCCTTGGCTGTGAATGTGGCTTAGTGGTATAGTGCTTACCTAGCACACACTAAGTCCTGGGTTCAATTCCTCAGTCCAAAGAAATAGAAAAAGCCAAAAGTTGCACTGTGGCTTAAGTGATAGAGTGCTAGACTTGAGCAAAAGATGATCAGGAACATACCCAGACCCTGAGTTCAAGACCCAAGACTGGCAAAAAGAAAAAAAATGAGCCTGGTATGACATATTCTTGTGGGACTCAAAGGAGGGCCATGGTTATAGGAAAGAAGTAGAGTAGAGGGAAGCTGCTGATGGCTCACCTCTGTAAGCAACTCAGGAGGCTGAGATCTGAGGATCACAATTGGAAGCAGAGAAGTCTATATGAGACACTTTTCTCTAATTAAACACCCATAAAGCCAGAAGTAGAGATATGGTTCAAGTAGTACAGTGCTAGCCTTGAGCACAAAAGCTCAGGGATCGGATAGAATCCAGGCCATGAATTCAAACCCCAGGACTGACACACACACACACACACACACACACACACACACACACACACACACACACACACACAAACATCATGATAGAGCATTTGCCAGGCACCTTTCACAAGTTCCATCTCTAGCAACTCATTATTTAAAAAAAGAGGGATAAGGGAAGATAAGACTTGATCCAGGAGGTGCTATAATCAATGCCAAAATTCCACAGGAGTTCTAAGATGTGGATACAGGACAGAGAGCCTCAGGCAGAAGGTACAGCATGGGCAAAGGTCTTGAGGTGTGCTGTAGAGCAGGTAGTGTGGGTGGAATGAAGGTTCTGTGGCTTCAGAAGAGTCTGTCAGGACATTCATGGCTGGGCCAAGGTTTGTACTTGAGTCACAGGGCAGAGGTTGGGGTCCAAGAAGGGGGCCCAGGAGAAGAATAGCTTGGCTTTTCACCACAGACCCCTGCCATTTCTGGTGGCTGGAAGCCTATTTTTCACAGCTCCTGACCCACAGAATTCCTTTGCCTGGAGGAGTCAGTACAAATGCAGGGGAGAATGCTTGCTTAATAAAAGCTTCTAGCCCAATGTCACCAGTGGCTCAACCCCTGTAAATCCTAGCTACTCAGGAGACTGAGATAGAGATCGTGGGTCAAGCCAGCTCAGGGGAGGAAAATTAGTGAGACTCTTCTTGCCGATGAACTACCAAAAGCCAGGAATGGAGTTGTGGCTCAATTGGTAGAGAGCTAACCTTGAGGGAAAAAGTTAAGAGACCAGAGCCCAGACCCCTGAGTTCAATCCCCAGTACTGGCACCTAAAAAGTAAAGAAGAGCTTTCAAGAGTTCCTAGTCCACTGTGGTGAAAGGCCAGATCAGCCAGGCCCCAGTAGCTCACACTTGTACTCCTAGCTCATCAGAAGGATGAAATGTGTGGATTGAGGTTCAAAGCCAGTCTGAGCAGCAAAGTCTGGGAGACTCTGATCTCCAAGGAAACTCTAGAAACCAGAAGTGGCTCTGTAGCTCAAGTGGTAAGCTGAAGAGCTGGGGCACAGTGCCCAGGCCCAGAGTACAAGCCCCATGACCAACACCTAGCCTGCTTGGTCTTACTTTGTGGCTCTAGGAAGAGTATTTTCCAGTGGGCCCCTGAGGGTCTCCCAATACCTAGATCTCCTACAAGTCTTGAGAGCAGCCTGTTTGGAGGCCATTACCTACAGATATTTCTCTTGGGTATTTATTGGAACATTACAGGATGGAATAGGAAAAACCCTAGGTCTCCTTGGTACAGACCAAAATTTTCTTAATGGAAACCCAGAAACACAAAAAAAAAAAATCAAAAAAAGGTTGGACAAATGGGATTGCATGCAATTGCAGATTTTCTGCCTGGCAAAGGACATAGCTAGCAAGATCACTAGAAAGCCCATGGATTGGGAGAAGATTTTCACTAGGCATACAATGGATAAAGGTCTCATATCTAAAATATACCTGGAACTTAAAAAAATTAAATCCCTCAACAACAAATCTTCAAAGAATCAACTGCCCAATAAATAAGTGTGCTAAAGACTTAAAGAGAAATTTCTCTGAAGAGGAAAGAAGGATGGCCAATAAACACATGAAGAAATGCTCAAACTCTCTAGCCATGAAAGAAATGCAAATCAAAACAGCATTGAAATACCACCTCACCCCAGTTAGAATGGCTATAATCAAGAACTCTAATAACAACAGATGCTGGAGGGGATGTGGACAGAAGAGAACCTTATTGCACTCTTGGTGGCAGTGTAAACTTGTTCAACGATTTTGGAAACCAATATGGAGATTCCTCAAAAGACTCCACATAGAGCTCCCCAATGACCCAGCAATCCCACTTTTGGTCATGTACCCAAATGTTTACAAACAAGACCACACTAAAGCTACCAGCACATCTATGTTTATTGCAGCATTATTTACCATAGCTAAGATATGGAACCAACCCAGATGTGCTTCAGTAGATGAATGTATCAAGAAAATGTGGTATATATACACAATGGAATTCTATGCCTCCATCAGAAAGAATGACATTGCCCCATTTGTTAGGGAATGGAAAAACTTGGAAAAAATTATATTGAAAAGTAAGCCAAGCCTGTCTCTGGTATGGCATGTTCAGAATTTGAAAATGAGTAGTTAGTAGTCATAGGAATGTTGAGGAACAGATATATTCTGTCCTCTTAACAATTAGTCAGTTTTCAAATTTAGGAGTTTCCATAGAATTGAACTGTTTTCTGTTTTAGTATGAGACAATACTAAAATAATGTTTTTTTCAAAATAATGGCAAGTCTATTCTGAAAATATTGTATACTTTGATAACATTCACATTGAATTCCCTCCGATAAACAAAGAGCTAATACAAATTAGCAGGCAAAATGTTCATTTTTTAAAAGGTAATACACATAGAATAATATTTATTATACCAATACATTGAAATTATATTTTATGCAGCTCATTTTAACTTAATTTTATTGTCAAGGTGATATATAGAAGTCTTGCAGTAATTGTAAGTTAGGGTATACATAATATGTCAAAATTTTTACCCCTCCCTCATTTTTCTCACAATTTTCCTTCACCCCAATACTCCTCACAAATCGTAATGTAAATTTCTAACATGTTGTCTTGTGAGTATTGCTATTGCATTGATTTGCCTTTAGTCCTTTGTCTCGCCATTTTATTGTTCCACTTCCCTTGTCAAATGAAGATATATATATATATATATATATATATACAATACACAGGATACTGAAATCAAATACAACAGTGGACACACCATAGAGGAAAACACAAAAGAAAAAAGAAATCACATAGTACATTAAAAACAACAACCACAAACAAAAACCTCTCTTTCCATATCTAGGAGTTTATTTTGCTCAGTATCATTTTTTGTGTTCATTTATGCATATCTATTGAGGCATTCTGTTCATCTGCTAGTACTACCCTAGATATTTCCTAGTTATTACAAATGAGGGAAACCATGGAATTTGTCTTTGTGTCTTGCTTATTTTTCCTAGGATTTTTTCAAGTCTTTCCATTTCCTTATGAATTGGAAGCATAGAATTCCTCCGTACATATATAAACCACATTTTGTCAATTCGTTCATCTAATGAGTGGTGTATTGGTTTAAAACATGATTGCATGTAAGTATCACTTGAAGCCATTCAAAAATGACAGATGCCAACTCACCAGATATACTCATGTCATGATTTCCAAGTAAGATAGTATTTTATGGTGGTACAAGTGTTAAGATATCTGAATGAGATAATCTTCCTCTGTACAGTATGTTCACAAATAAAATTAAATTAAAATAAAAAAAAAGATATCTGAATGAGTCTAATGTATATCTTGCACTGAATTAGGCAGGAAGATATCCAATATCATATAGGATAAAAATGGTAGTGAAAAAATATTTCCCTTGAGAAAGATATAGGAGGCTGCCAGAAGTATGAATTAGTTCAGATAATTTTGAAGAATTTAGAAATGCAAGCTCAATTATGTCTCTTTAAAGAATAATTATGTAAGTGGAAGGGAAAAAGAAGGGTAAGAGAAGAAAATAACTGACAGCAGATCATTGTCCCTAGTTAGAGTATAAAATGATATAATCTATAACTTCCAAGTTAAAAAGAGACCAGTTATGATCTGTCAATGGCGATTGAGGAATTTTTTTTAAAGAAGAATCAATTTGAGGAGTCTTCAGTCACATCAGTAAAGCTGTATGCTCAATCTAATACTTGGTGTTACTTGTCCTACATTTATAATGAGTCGGCTGATAAGATATCCAAACATATCTAAATATATTTCAATAACATCCCAAACTGATATGGATAGATGGGTCAATAATTGGAACTATAGGACAAAGTAGACTTGTCTGTGTTTTAGTTCAATCTATAATCTCCTGGCTAAATAAAGTTTTCAAAATGTTCAGAGAATACCTCTAAAAAAAGTTCATGAGTTATATCTGTATAATATTTCTAAGGTCAGGATAAAAGCATTTGTTCCCAACATTTAGAATCAACAGGACCTGTTGAATTTATGGATCCAGAATTTTATGTCTTCACATTCATATCTCAACATTTTATTAATATGACTTTCACCAAAACACTGTTCTTATTGAACTTGTCTATGTCCTTTTACTTTTCAAATCCAAATAGTAGATTTTCTTCAATATCTTCCCGAAAATTCTTTCCTTCCTTTTCTTCTGTAAATCTGTGTTTATTACTTTTTTGTTTCCTTATTTATCTCTTTCCTCCAATCTTATACACACTGATACTCACATTGTTCACACTTTCAGCAGAACTTTCCTTTTCCTCTTCCCTTTAATAATGTCCCTGATTTTATTATTATTTTTCATATTCATGTTCGTGGATATTTTGATGATGTTCAAACAGACCTATCTTTGCATCTGTTTACATAAACCTTAGAACAATCAGAGAGTTTTTTCCTCTAAATCCATCTTTTCCACCTGTAGTCCTTATCATCAAGAATGTAACTAACATAGTTAGGAGACAGACATGTGGAAACACTTTAGAGTTCCTCTTACCCTACCTTCATCCATTAGATGAACGATCAAGATTTTCTCAGTTTCTGTAACTAATGTAATTTCTATGTACTCCTTTTTATACCCCTGACACCAGCCTATTGCAAATACTCATCACCAGTCACTCAGTCCTAAAACAACTGTTTACAAATTATGCATTTTTCCCCATAGTCTTTTCATATTGGTCCTCTCCATCACCAAATGGCTCTCCTTGTAAGCGCACAGAGTGAAGAACTCAGACAAAAATTCTAGTACCATTATTTACTCACAACATTGACTGTTGGTCTTATATTTCTCATCTGTAAATGGATGTAATCTACTAGAAATATTGAAGAATATAAATATTGACTTCTAGAGCAAGGAAAAAGAAAGTAAACAGTCCTTACATTTTCTACCTTAGCTTACAAATAAGGAAAGAGTCAAATTCAGTTTGTTGGTATAAAGTCAGAAATAGTTTCATGAAGAAATAAAAATAAATTTTAACTCCTGGCTCTGCAGCTTGTGACCTTTTATGGTAACTGCAGATAAGTAAGTGGTATTATGTATATTGTGTCATGTATTTACAGCTGTAATGAAGAACATACTCAATATATCATTGGAAACATTGGTTATTGAGTAGTGTCTATATGAGAAAGTTATTTGAACTAATCACATTAAGTTGAAACGTACATCTTAGTCCATCAAAATATGGAAATAATAGATTTTATTTATAAGAAAATAATATCACCAAGAACAGTGAGTATACATTAGAAAGACTGCTGGCATAACATTAGGGTTTTTACTGTCTCTACCTGTTTATATGATTGTATTTCTTGATATTGAAACTCTCCTCTTTTTATTCTGGTTTTTTTTTTTTTTTTTTTTTTGGTTCATCATGGGGCCTGGACTCTGGGCCTGGCACTGTCCCTCAGCTCTTCAGCTCAATGTACACTACCACTTGAGCCACAGAGCCACTTCCCGCCTTTTCTGCTTATGTGGTGCTGAAGAATCAAACCCAGAGCCTCATGTAGGCAAGGCCAACACTCTGCCACTGAGCCACCTTCCCAGCCTTCCTCTTGTTATTGTATGTCATCCAACGCTGTTTATAACTATGCACTCAATGTGGGAAATTTAGCTTCAAAGATAATTAAAGCTTTTTTTTTCCTTTTCAATCACAACATCGTCATTGTTAGGCTACACTCCATCCAAATTATTATTAGCATCATAAGTGCTAATTATTGAACGTCGGATATGTGTCTATGATTTTACTATTATTTGTCTATTGATTAATAATTTTAATGTTAACACTGTGCATGCATCCATATTGAAATTTTGAACAAATAAACAAAAAAACTAAACCATATCAGGTAACTTGACTGTGTGCTTATAACAAATTATGGAATAGATTTTTTGAAGCATTGCAAATTCCTAATCAGTATTAATTAACTTCCTCTCTCTCCTTAACTACAAACAAATATTTAAGAGTTTGGCCAGAACCTTTTCAAGTAATATACTGTAAATGTAACTACAATATCATGTGTATATCTAAAATTCCCTTGAAAGTAATAAACTCTACTTTATATTGAAATATTAGTTATTTTATTCTAGGAAACTTTTAGAAAAATAGACTGTATATCTTTGAAATGAAAAAGGTAAAAATACTAACATAAATGTTTTAGAGGGAGTCTGTCATATATATATATATATATATATATATATATATATGTTATGTGTAGAATAGTTCATTTTTAGAGATTATTTGTCATCAGAAATATATACATATATCTAAATTTATTTGCAGAATGATATACATCATAGTGAAACAAACATCTTAAAACATAATTATAATTAATAAATAACTTCATGAAACCAAGTGCCGGTAACTCACCCTTATAATATGAGTTATTCTGTGTGCTGAAATCTTAGAATTGTTTTCGAAACTAGCCCAGACCGAACAGTACTTGTTAGATTCTTATCTCCAATTAACCACTAAAAACAGGAATTAGCTCTTTTCCTCAAGTTATAGAGTGTTGTCTTTGACAATAAAAAGGCTTAGGGACAATGCCCAGGCCTTGCAAACAACACCCACAACAACAATTGTATCACATTAATTTCACAAAAGCATCTTTTAACTGCTGTGAATATTTCTTAGAAACATGAATACATACCCCTGAAAAATGTTAAGTAAAAAAGTATAGAATATTTACGTCTATGTTAAAGACATGACTATTTAGATTGTTTAAGATATTTAGGTAATGATTACAAGTTAATAATAATGATAGGTAGGTCATATATTGGGACTGGTTTTTTTATTCTATTTTACAAAAGTAATAAAATGATATTTATAATGATTATATAAAATTACTCTTGCTTGGTATTTGAATTATCATTTGATAAATATTTTTAAATGGTTTCCAAAGCAAAGGAGTCTCAATTCTTTTGTAATTTCAAAACAATTAAGAAAATGATTTCAAGGCTGGTTCACTCTAAGTCTATGTTTGTTTTCTTCTTCTAGTTTTCATATGTTAGTAGAAATTAAAATTCCAAAAATTTAATGGATATTGGCACTCAGGAACATCTTCACATATACTAATATTGGAGTCGTTTGAGTAGAATTGTTTTATTTCATTTGTTACTTTCACAAATAAATCAAGATGATTGTGTATTTTGTTCTTTTCACTGCTTTTGGCTCTTATCTTGATAATACGTTTTTCCTAGTAAGGTAGAGATAAGCCATTTGATTGAGCAAGTAACATATGACTTTCATAAAATGCAGATGCATAGATGTCTTCTGTCATTTCCTAAAAGTTTCTTCCAGAAAAGTTTCTCAATTACTTAGAAGTTTTTCCCCTTCCCCTCTACAAATTATACCGACATCAAATACAGTGAAAGCAGGGGTTATACTGTGGGGGAGGGACATACAAAACAACAAAGAAATAATCTTATAAATGTTTTAGAAACAATTGCATGAAAGAAAAAAAAAACATTTGAATACATATCTTAGGGTTCACTTCCTTAACATCACCTTATCTGAACTTTCTGCTTGACTCAGACATATACTAAATATTTCAAATAAGGGAAACAATGGGAAAGAAATAGGGATACAGGTGGACGCAATGCAACAATGAGATATACAAGTCCTTATGTCAAAAAATGAACTTTACAACTTTGGTGGGGGGTGTAGGGAGGAGGATTGGGTGGGGCGGCGGGGGAGGATGGGAAGGAATGGGAAGGGGAAACAAAGGAGGAGGCTACAATACTTGATAAGTAATATACTCATTAAATTGTCCAGGTAATTGTAAACCCTCTGTACAGTATTTTCACAATAAAAAAATAAAAATAAAAATAAATTACTTAGAAGTGATGCATAATTCCTCGGTATAGGTATTCCAGTTATCACATATACTTTTGGATTAAGTTATCTCTGTATAAATTCAAACGGACAAAATACCTTCAAAATAAACAGAAATCACATATTTGTTTTTTGGTTTTGTTTTTTTTTTTGGGTCTGGTCGTGGGGCCTGAACTCTGGGCCTGGGCAATTGAGCTCTTCAGCTCCAGGGTAGCTCTCTACCACTTGAGCCACAGCCCCACTTCCGGCTTTTTTTGTTTTGCTTATGTGGTGGTGAGGAATCGAACCCAGGGCCTTGACCATGCAAGGCAAGGCCTGTACCACTGAGCCACGTTCCCAGCCCCACATCTTTGTTTTAAATGCAGTAGTTTAGAAAGAGTTTTTAGCCAACACCAAAAACATCTTTTTAGCTATTCTGCATTTTGTGTGAAGAAGTTTTAACAATAGTTTTTTTCCTGACATGTAATTCACTTACAATATATTATCACCTTTTATTGTATACATTTTAGTGCTTTGGAAGTAAATTGTACCTTCATAGGTTTTCAAAGCCTAATTTTCACAAACTTGCATTTCTTCAAATAGAAATGCTGTAAATTTTAGAACAGACATTAAAATAGATATAAAATTCAGTTACCGGAATTTGCCCAGCATACATCCTCTATATTTGGGGGATCATTTCCAGGGTCTCACACATACTATACAAGTTCACTGTCAATTAACTACATTCTCTGTCCAAAAATGTTTTTTACTTCTGTTTAATACATTCATAGAAGTGTAATGCGTGGATCCTATACAATTCTTTTTCACCTTTTGAAGGCTTGAAAACTTGTTTGCTAAAATGACTGCAGTATTATACAAATCGATCACAATGAGAAATATATCAATTTCTCCACAAATGCATTACTATATTTTGCCTCCTCTTTTTATATTATGGTCATACTAGTGAGTTTTCTTTTTATTATTTCTTAGACACTAAAAAGGAGCTTAATTCATATGCTCCTCCTATTGGCTATTGATATACATATGTTATTTAAAGAAATATCCTATTCAGGAAAAATTTATATAGATTAGAAGATATAAAAATACTTAAGTTTCAGAATCATTGTAGCATTAATATTGTAGCATTAACAAATACATATCTGTTGGATATGTTTTCATTTCTGTTATAGTGTCCCTTGAATTATGAAAGGTTATCACTTGATATAATCCAGTTCTTGCTTTTCTTTAGCCAGTAATATTTTCCATGTCAAATTTTTAGAAACCTTTACTGATCAATGTCATGAATTTTTACATTTAGGTTTTATAGGTTTTTACATCTCACATTTAGTTTGATAGTCATTCTTTATAAGGTTTGAGGTAGGCCAGGTGCCGGTGGCTCACGCCTGTAATCCCAACTACTCAGGAAGCTGAGATCTGAGGATCGTGGTTTAAAGCCAGCCGGGACAGGAAAGTCCATGAGACACTTATCTCCAATAAACCACTACAAAACTGGAAGTTTTGATGTTGCTCAAGCGGTAGAGTGCTCACCTTGAGCTGAAGAGCACATGGATAGCGCAAAAGCCCAGAGTTCAAACCCCATGACTGACATACAAACAAAAAAACAAAGGATTGAGGTTGTAGTCTAAGATCGTTCTTTAAATCTAGAGAGGCAATAGTGCCAATACAACCATTTAAGATTCTGTTTTTATTTCATAAAATCATAACATCCTTTTCAAAATCTGTGGACCATAAAACTAAGTATTTATTTTTGACAAATCTGTTACCTTATTCTATGTGTCTGTTCTTATAGTTGAACTATGTTGTCTTCACTACTAAACATGGTAATACTATTCAATCTAGTATGAAGGCTCAAGCTACACCATTTTACAAGATTGCTCTGACTGACCTGTATTCCTTGAATTTACATACGAGATTATTGAGCAGGTGGACCAATATTCTAGAGATATCTAAATATTTCATAGTCCCTCATATTTCACACCTTGTGAAAATACACACCCCTGATATTATATATAGAAAATGTCTTTAGAGACATCTCAATGCAACTAAAATTAATTAAGGAATGAGATAAGATTTAGATAACAGTACAGCATAATAAAGCTGAATGATAATGACTTGAGCTATACTGCAGAAGAGAGCGAGAGGGGGACCACATAGGAGCTGTATGTCATTGGTATTGTTTCAAAAAAACAGAAAGACTTCAGAGAAGACAAGGAGAAAAATAAAGTGTCCTGAATCTAGTTTCTTTTTAATCCACCTGATAGTTTGGACTGAAAGTCAGATAACATGGGAAAAATAAAGTAGAAAATAAAGCATTGTATAAAGCTGTTAAAATGTAAAGAAATTGTAATAGTAATATAATTCACTTTCACAGAAATAAGAGAATGAATAACAATAACAATTGCTAATGTGGATAGAAGATGGATCACATTTTATCATAAACAATTTTGAAAAAACATACTAGGAATGAAAATTTAAAATCATAATTTA
Organism: Dipodomys spectabilis; assembly: GCF_019054845.1. NCBI lineage: Eukaryota > Metazoa > Chordata > Mammalia > Rodentia > Heteromyidae > Dipodomys > Dipodomys spectabilis. The sequence goes on along the minus strand of NW_024870798.1, from coordinate 9,224,403 downwards.
TAATACAATTTGTATTATAACTTGATAGAATAGCTCAGTGGTAAAACATTGGCCTAACATATGTGAAGCAATTGTGTGATCTCCCAAGCATAGCAAAGTACACACAAAGCACATACACACAAAATTCACATAAACACACACGCACACCACATACACACATTTGGAATATTGTTATTATATTAAACAAAGGAAATTATCACAAATAGTAAAAGTATTTTAATATATGAAATCATAGTATTGCTCATACTATTTAAAAGTTTAGTAGAAATAAAATAGTCACAAGATACTTGGATTCTTATAGATTGAGTAAATTGAAAATTAAGAAATAAAAGACATGAGAACTTTACAAACAAGTTTTAAATAATAAACATTTTGAAATATTTGTCCTTTTAGTTTGACAAAAGATTGATGTTACTGGTGTTTTAACTCAAGATTTAGAAGATGATAACCAAGTGCTCAATATCTTGCTAGGGATAGCTATATCTCTAATCATTTCACTCTGGAAATTTTATGATAAGGTCTCATATTTCCTCAATCTCTCCCGAATTACATACCCTATTTACACTTCCCACCATAGTTAGAAATTTGAAACCACAAATTGCTATGCCCAGCTCAAACATTTTTTTTTTAATTCAAGTACAAATATTTCCAAAAAGTGACCAGGTAATAAGGCCTTTTTAATAAAGTATGTGCTTCTTGAAAATACAGCATTTGTTACATGGACAAATATGTTTAGGACTATAACAAAATAAAATTATTTAAATTCACCAACCATATAAAATTTAAGAAAATAATTTTTTACATATTCACATGTTAACTATTTTGAAAGCAAAATATATGTCTGAATAATTTACATGTGTTATAATTATGCAAAACTAAATTAACTAATCTACAACTTTGAAAAAAGAATTACACTAAAGAAACAAAACAAAAGAAGTTCAAAATTTGAAATTTAGAAAATAAAGTGTATTCTTTAGTTGACTTAAGTAACGGTAAACCCTCTGTATATCAATTTTATAATAAAAAATGCATGAACAAAGAAAGAAAAGTATCCATTGGTCACATGTTAAAAAAAATGTTGTTTTCCTCCAATCTATAAGGGATTTTACTCTGCTGCTCTATTTTTTTTAACTGTTTTTCTCCATATTTCTGAAGCATTCCTACTGATTATACCCAAATTTTGCTGATATGATAACTAAAAGGTATTTTTCTTCTACAGGATCCACGGGTCCTAGTATGCCAGGTCCCAGTTATCTGCATCATCAGATAACTAGGGCAAGAGTTCTTACCTAGGCCCATGCAACATGCCAACAGAAAGTAATTGAAGACCCATCTCAATTTCTCATTTCCTATATTTCAGGGCCCCAATTCCTTGAAATGCAAGAATTAGCAGTAAGCAATTGAGAAATGCAAGGCAACTTAAAATGCAAGATGAAATCACAAAATGTGAAAGTACAGTAATTCAAACTTTCAATTTTCAGATGACCATCCCATGTGAGTGAACAAGACCACAAATGTCACAAGATTATTTGTAATACCCCTCTCCTAATGATTAATGAATGATTTCAGTCCAGCATCATCAGGCCAAAAAATAGTTCCTGGAATGATAGATCCATAATTGGTCTACAAAGACTAGGAAAACTTGACATAGAAGTCAAATATAATTCAGAAAAACATTAATTGAGATGATCCTTAGTGCTTCAAAACACTGGCACTTCAGTAAAACTTGGTTCTGTAGTATAAAAATGTTGTCATTCTCAAACAAATGATAACCTACATTTAATCTCCTGAAAGTATATGCCTTTTCAAATAAACTTTTTAAAAATCACATTTGCCAAAATAACACTTTACAAGTAGATAATATTTAGTGACGTTACAAGTTTTTCAAGTGTAGGGAGCAAGTTACAATAGAGTTGATTTATTTACCCAGCACTAAGGCCAAACAGGTTCAACCATTCATTAAAGTGTAGAAATACTACCCCCCACCATTTGTGTTTTTCAGTAGGTGACTTCGAAAATTTGTTAAATACATCAGCCTCCCATATTTCAGGTTTTTTTCTGTAGTTCAGTGCTTCACATGCAAAGACATTTTAGAAAGTATTACAAACAGAAAAGTGTAAACCCAATAACTACTTTAATTGTTGAAGGCACTTTCTCCCTAAATATATTGACCCAAATTATCTTTTTCAGAGAATTATTGTTTGCTAATTAAAGTCAATTCACAAATTTTGATGTCTTGTTTTAATTTTATTTTATTTTATTTTGTTTGTGAACATACTGTACAGAGGGGTTACAATTACATGGGCAGGATAATGCGTACATTTCTTATCAAGCATTGCAGCCTCCTCCTTTGTTTACCCTTCACCTCCCTTCCCAGCCTCCCCCCTCCCCTCCAATCCCAATCCTTCTCTTTACCCCACCTTCCCCTCCCCCCCCCCCCCGCACCGACGTTGTAAAGCTCATTTTGGACATGACAACTTGTACTTCTCATTGTTGCAACACGTCCACCTGTATCCTTAAACAACTGGTTTTTCCCCATCTCTTCCACAAGTTATACTGACATCAAATATAGTGAAAGCAGGGGTTATACTGTGGGGGAGGGACATACAAAGAAACAAAGAGATAATCTTATAAATGCATTAGAAACACATGCATGAAAGAAAAAAACATTAAAATACAAATCTAAGGGTTCATTTTCCTGACGTCACATTATCTGACCTTTTCCTCTTGACTCATACATATACTAGATATTGCAAATAAGGGAAACCATGGGACCTATGTTTCTTTGGGCCTGGCTTACTTCACTTAATATAATTTTTTCCAAGTTTTTCCATTTCCTAACAAATGGAGCAATGTCATTCTTTCTGATGGAGGCATACAATTCCATTGTGTATATATACCACATTTTCTTGATCCATTCATCTACTGAGGGCATCTGGGTTGGTTCCATATCTTAGCTATAGTAAATAATGCTGCAATAAACATAGTTGTGCTGGTAGCTTTAGTGTGGTCTTGCTTGTAAACATTTGGGTAAATGCCCAAAAGTGGGATTGCTGGGTCATAGGGGAGTTCTATGTGAAGTCTTTTGAGGAACCTCCATACTGCTTTCCAAAGTGGTTGAACAAGTTTACATTCCCACCAACAATGAAGTAAGGTTCATTTCTGTCCACATCCCCTCCAGCATATGTTGTTGTTAGAGTTCTTGATTTTTGCCGTTCTAACTGGAGTGAGGTGATATCTCAATGTTGTTTTGATTTGCATTTCTTTTATGGCTGGGGATGTTGAACATTTCTTCATGTGTCTATTGGCCATTCTTCTTTCTTCTTCAGAGAAGTTTCTCTTTAAGTCTTTCACATCTGCCCAATAAATAAGTGGGCGAAAGACTTAAACATGTCTTTTTTTTAAGGTTGAATTTAAATTCTACTACAACCTTGTTTCACACAGTGAGTAGATTTCCTGGGTAAGGACAATTCTCAAGGCAACCTACAGGATTTATAGCCTGGTTTCTGAGGTTTGTTTGTTTAGTGTGAAAATGAGCCATCTTCACCCACTTTGCTCCATCTCAACTAAGTCTCCATTGATTACTTTGCATGAAAGCCTATTTTCCCAAGCAATTTTAAATTTTCATAATAGGCTAAGTTGTTAAAAAGTTTGAACAAATTAAAATTTACCTGCCATAATTTTTTGGGGGGTCCAGTCGTGGGGTGAACTCTGGGCCTGGGCGCTGTCCCTCAGCTCTTCAGCACAAGGCTAGCGCTCTACCACCTGAGCCACAGCGCCACTTCCGGCTTTTTTCTTTTTGCTTATGTGGTGCTGAGCAAGTGAACCCAGGGCCTCAGGCATGCAAGGCAAGCGCTCGACCACTGTGCCACCTTCCCAGCCCCACCTGTGATAATTTTAAAACTCTTTTGAAATTCCTTTATTGGAACCGTGAATTCATCAATCCTAACTCCTCCTTTATCATCAAAAACAGTTAACATGTTGTTTTCATGATATAGTGTCCATGAAACTATTATTTTCCAGTGTCTTTGTTATGCATATACATAACCTTATAAGCTGATGCTAAGCAAAATGAACTCCAAGATATGGAAATAGGAAGTTTTATTTGCGGTTGTTGTTTTTAATGTACTATGTGATTTCTAATTTCTTTTGGGTTTTTCCCCTATGCTTTATTCCCTGCTGTATTTGATTTTGGTAGCCTGTGTATTGGGTATATATTTTCCTTAATTAGGGAAGGGAAGAGGAACAACAAAATGGTGAGACAGATGACAAAGGCAAACCAATTCAATATCAATACTCAGAAGACAATATGTTGGAAATGTACATTACAACTTGTGAGGGCTATTGGGGTGAAGGAAAACTGAAGAAAATGCGGGAGGGGGTAACAAGTTTGACAAGTTATGTATTCACTAACTTAAAATTACTGTAACCCCACTGTACATCACTTTGACAATAAAATTAAATTTAAAAAATAAGCTGCATGAAATCAAATTTCACTGTATTGGTATAGTACACATACTATTTGGTGTCTCATTTGAATTAATTACCCCTTTTTAATTAGAGGACCATCAACTTTAATGCTCTCCGACTAGACAATATTTTCACAATATACTTGCCAATATTTTGAAAAAAGAATATAGTACTTTCTCATACTAAAAGCAGAAACAGTTTAATTCTATGGAAACCAATAACTTGTAAAAGTGAATAAGTTGTTAAGAAGACAGAATATATGTGTTCGTCAACATTCCAATGACTAGTAACTACTCATTTTCAAATTCGGAAGATTACATACCTGAGAGATTCAAAACAATACCGGCTTGCATGTTATGTAATTCTGCAATAGATGCATTTTCCAATGGGGTGTTACAGATTGAGAGTCAACAGAAAAATAACCACATTCTGGTAAAGGATAAAACTATGTAGCATTGGTAATAATTAATTCTTCAAGAGTAAGCAATTGTTTATCACAATAAGCTATTATTTTTATGACCACCAATACCAATATTTATGATATAGAGTCATCCTAGCCCCAAATTTTCCAACTTTTAGGGTGCACCTCAAACTTCCCTTAATTCATATCATGAATAGCTTATCTCTATTATGAAAAAATACAACTCTGCTAATGTGATGCCATACATGTTCTGGTAAGAACACCACAATAAACTGGGTTGCATCATTTTCCCCCCACTGGTATTCTTGAGATCGGAACACTTGCAAATATTATTTATATTTATACTTTTTTAGCTATCATATAAATTCTGGATGCTAAAATTGGAAGATTAGACTTGAAAGCCCACCCAGGCAGGAAGATTCCCCAGATTCATATCTTCAATAAACTTTTCAGCAAAAGCCAGACGCAAGTGGCACTGAGATTGAAGTGGTAGGGCACGAGACTTGTGCATAAACAGACACAGAGACAGTGTCTAGGCCCAGATTAAATGTCCTAGGACAAAGCATGGTTTCCCTTATTTGCAATATCTAGTATAGGTATGAGTCAAGCGGAAAAAGTCAGATAATGTGATGTTAGGAAAACGAACCCTCAAATATGTATTTTAATGTTTTTGTTTCTTTCATGCATGTGTTTCTAATGCATTTATAAGATTATTTCTTTGTTGCTTTGTATGTCCCTCCCCCACAGTGTAACCCCCGCTTTCACTATATTTGATGTCAGTATAACATGTGGAGGAGACGGGGACAAACAAGTCGTTTAAGGATTCAGGTGGACCTGTTGCAACAATGAGAAGTACAAAATGTCATGTCAAAACCAGCTTTACAATGTCGGAGTGGGGGGAGAGGGGGGGTTTGATTGGGTGGGGGGGAGTGGGGAGGGTGGGAAGGGAGGTGAAGGGTAAACAAAGGAGGAGGCTGCAATGCTTGGTAAGAAATGTATGCATTATCCTGCCCATGTAATTGTAACCCCTCTGTACAGTATGTTCTCAAATAAAATAAAATAAAATTTAAAAAAAAAATAAAAACAAACTCCAAACCTAACGTTTTTCTCAGTGTATACAGGAGCAAATAATTAAGGAAATTGCTTCCTGTGTTACATACAGGTAGAAGAAAGAAGATGTCACACGATTATTCTGTTCATAACATGTTATACCAAAGACTCCAAAAATTGCTCTTATTCTAAATTTATAAATTAATATCATCAATTTGTTGACAACTCTGTCTACAACCTTCACATTATCATTTTATACATGAACTGTTGGAATTATCTATTAACTAAGTTCTAATTATAACTCTCTTGAAAGAATATTCCAGGCACATAGAATGCAAAATCATTTGTGAATGTCAATTAAACACTCTACTTAAAAAGAATTTTGTAGAATCCTATAGAATATAAAATTACAAACAAAACTAAAATATTTATTTTAAATCTAAATTGTAATTTAGCAAGATCTTCAAAATCCTACATTCGACGAACTTTGCTATTTTTCCAGGCTTAAGCTTTTGTAATTCTTCATCATTGTTTTGGGATACAATATAATGATGATAACTTACTTTTTCAAATTTTGGATGGGAATCATGAGTCATTTTGCATCTAGGAATGTTCTGTAATGAAGAGAAAATTTAAAACACAAGTGAGGATTAAGTATGAGTTGCATTTCAACAGGAAATTTGACTTCTCAAAACATAATGACAAAATTAGCCCAACCGTCCAACTACGTATTCCTTTCTTGTTTGTTTTGTTTTACTAAGACAAAATTTTACACCTTGGTCCAGGAAAGGTATAACTATGTAATTCCATTCTCTAATCTCCTGTCTTAATCTCAGTGCTGGAATTCTAGGCTTGTATCACATTGTCCTGCAATAGTTTCTTGTTTTATTTAATCTAGATACAGACTACCAATTCTGAACTTCTCCAGTGATATTATACACCAGAATGACTACTTTGACTTTATCTACAATTTTCAAAGATGTTCCAACATTTGATACAGGATATGAACATTTTCAGACGCCCCTGTGGGATCTCTGATTCATTCCTCCATGGATCCTATCCCTATAGTAATGATTATTGACTCTCTTACTATCTCTGATCCCTACCAATGTAATATTCTCAAACTTATTTGAAGGAAGTTCATTTGAGGACTTTCTAATATTAAAAATTATCACTTGATTCTAGTCTTATTCAGGACATATATTTATTGTTTTCTAACTTTTCTATACATTGTGAGAGTTGTTTCATTTGTGTGTGCACATATAAGTGCCTCTGGGTGTATGTGTATGTTTGTATGTATATATGCAAAAGCCTCAAACTCTTATTCAGCAATCTTGCTCATGACTGGTATTCCATCACTTGAGCCATTCTTCCAATCCAGATTTGGACTGCTTAATTTTATATACTGTTGCAAAGAGTGTTATGCCCAGGCTGGTTGCACATTGAACTTCCCAGACTCCTTCAAATTCTTAGGTTTTATTTCTCCAGGAGTATCAACTTTTAAACTACATATATTTTTGTGAGGGTGACGTCTAAGCTGTAGCCCAGATTTTTATCTCAAGAATTCTTTTTCTTTTTGTTTTGGTGGGGGGTCTGGTCATGGCGCCTGAACACTGGCTCTGGGCTCTGTCCCTCAGCTCTTCATCTCAAGGCTAGCACTCTACCACTTGAGTCACCGCGCCAATTTCGGCTTTTTTCTTTTTTGCTTAAGTGGTGCTGAGGAATCGAACCAAGGGCCTCATGCATGTGAGGCAAGCGCTCTACCACTGAGCCACCTCCCCAGCCCCTAACTAAAGAATTCTTATAAAGATAGATGAACAGACACATTACATATCTTCATGCTGAGATATGAGGATTGAGGTTCAAAGCCAGCCCAGGTAGGAAAGTCCAGAGACTCTTTTCTCGAATTAACTAAAAGAAAGGTGGAAATGGCACTGTGGATTAAGTGGTAGAGCATTAGCTTGAGCAGAATAGCAGAGACACAGCTCATAGGCCCAGAGTTCAAGTGCCAAGACCACCACCAACAAATATAAATATATATATATAATATGTATATATATATATGTGTGTGTGTGTGTGTGTGTGTGTGTGTGTGTGTGTGTGTGTATGTGTGTGTGTGTGTGTGTGTGTATGTGTGTGTGTTTTAAAGAAAAAAAAGAAATGTAATCTTAGCCACCAGTTCATTGCTAGCATAACCCCTGCTCTCACAAGATGGACATTTTTCCAGCTAAATCCATGCTCTTATATCCGACTTGCATTGGAAACAGAATTATTCTTCCATTCTACTTTTTACAAAGTTGCATGATTAGCAAGCATGATTTAGAATGGGAGTGGCCTCATAGTTCTTGTTCCATGTAGGTGTCTTGCTTTCTGTATATCACTCCCATAAATCTACATACTGGACTTGGCTTTATTGTTTCAATGTTATCTTATTTGTAGAATCTTCTATAGTGTATTGAACCCTTACACTTAAACACAGAACTTCTCTTTCTCCTATTATTGCTATTGTTTCCCTTACTGTTAGCTCATGTACACTTGGGAAATAATGAACAGCACGTACACTCACAAAAAGAATGTTCTGAAAACCTTCTTCCCATTTAAAATTCGTCTTAATTTACAGAGAACTTACAAAGTTTGAACTCAATGTACTCATGTATAATGTATTTATAAGCAATATAAATTTCATATTTTCTCTTTACTAAGTTGTCTCTGAAACACGTGTTACCTCAGGTCCATAGGTGTTCTAGTGTTATTGCAGTGAAGCCAGAAAACATTCATTAAACCTCAAGGAGCACCATCGATTGTTACTGGAAGTAACTGTTACTGGATGTGGAAACCGACCCGAAGAGAGGAATGGAACATAGAGGAATAACAAAGTTCAAGTTACCTTGTGCTTTCCTTTTTACTGTACAAGAAAAGTATCCCAAGGCTTGAAGGAAACTCTGTCCCCGGCTTTTTCGAGTGTGTTCTTTACTCATATAAATTTTTTCTGTAAACTTCTAGTTCATAGTGTTATAAAAAGAAATAATGTACCATTTGAAGGCCAGCATAGAACAAAAGGAAGTAACATTGTTTTAAAGGGTTCTCCTGTAAAGGAACAAAGACATGGAGGTTTTAAAGTGTCTTATGGATGGATATTTCACGCCTGAGATGATTCTCTTGATGCAGGAGTCAGTTATCAATTCCTTTGTTCTGGTACTGAGTTCTCCAGAGCAATAAGGATTCCAAAAAAGCAGGATCCAGTCAATATGATCAGCAAAAGAAGCCTCTTCTCTGACCAGTATACCTTTAAGGAGGGTCCAAAAGAACTATCTGGGATTTTTGTTTGCTTGTTTGTTTAGTTTGTGCTCGTTCTGGGTCTTGAACCCAGAGGGTGGATCCTGTCCCTGAACAGTTGTCTTTCCTGCCCACCTGCCCCCAAAGCTAGTACTCTACTGCTTGAGCCAAAACTCCACTTCTGGTTTTCTGTGTTCAATTTGTGATAGGAGTTTGACAGATTCTCCTGCCTGGTTTAGCTTTGAATTAAGATAGTAAGAAAGCTAAGTGACATCAACTGTATAGACTTCTCTTTTGAAACAAGAAATATTAGATGAAGCTTATTGTAAAGCTAATATTTGACTATTTATAAAGGAAGAGAATATATCTAGCAAAGAAGTCATAACTTAACTCAGCATAAGTAGGTGCAGTGAATCATTTTGAAATTATTTTTTCTCCTTGAGAAGATTATTGACCTTGTCCTTCCTTTTGGGAAAACTTAAGGTAATATTTGCACTTTTTGTTGGTTGTGGGGCTTGAACTCTGATCCTGGACACACTCCCTCAACTCTTCAGCTCAAGTTGAGTGCTCTACTGCTTAAGCTACAGCACCACTTCCGGGTTTCTGGTGGTTAATGGAAGATAAGAGTCTCGTGGACATTCCTGACCAGGCTAGCTTTGAACCACAATCCTCTGGTCTCCTGAATAGCTAGGATTCCAGGTGTGATCCACCAGCACCCAGCTCATATTTGCCCTTATGTGCACTGAATGACACTATGTAGACAAATAATGGAAATTTGAATCAAATGATGGCATTGCAGCTTTTCAGAAAATTTGAGGTAACAATAAATATGTCCTCCTTTTCCACGTTGTTTCATTAATAACTCATGAGCTATGGGATCCTCAGTAATCATTCTCTGCCATCTGTGTAGGTGTATTTAGTATCAGGAAATGTTCATAGAGAAATATAGAAAGACTGAGATTTTTAAAAAGCAAAGAGGTTAAGGTAAGATAAAACAGCACAGAAGGAGATACATTTATTACACAGAGATTAAGAAGTAGCCTAAGAGATTTAGAATGATAAAGGTAATGAGGTATAAGACTAGTTGATAACTATTTGTTCAATAACCAAAAATGGTTCTCTAAAAAACTTTCTGGTATAACTTAGTTACTATCATTTATTACTTAACTTTGGAGTTATTCCTTCTCTTCTGTCACAACTGTTAATTTGCCTCTGCCGTTTTGGGGCCATGAATAACCAAAAAGATTTCCAAATCTCACTTAGACTACCCTTCTCATTGTGATTGGCAGTGACCATTCAAAAACCTGGAATCTTCGAATTTCCAGAATTAATCTTCACCTGACATCTAAGCACATTCATGACATTAATTGCTGTGACCTAATGAACAAAACTTTGTTTCAACACAATATCCTAATACAAGTAATAGTATATGAATTAGGGACTATTGTCAGGTGTCAGTATGACAGGAGCAATTATATATTCCAAGTATGGGTTCTTTATTTTGCATTTACTAATTGAATGTTTTTCGGTTTTGTTTTGGTTTGGGTTTTTTTTTGCTTTTTTCTCAAGGATATCACTGTAGCACTTGAGGCACAGCACCATTTCCAGTGTTTTTCTGTTTAAGTGGTACAGAGGAATTGAATTCAGGCTTTTATGCATGCTAGGCAATCACCATATCATGAAGCCACATTCCTAGATCCCTAAATGACTTTCTTAATTTGACATTATATTTTCATTCAGTAACTATGTACCATAATATTGGCCAGGTGCTAAAATATAATGTAGAAAAGAATACAGTAAATCCAGTAAGGCTAGATGGAAAATGAATAACCCTCACAGTCTTGCAAGGGCACAGAGTGCTTATCTCATGGAGATGTATCAATACGCTGAATGAGACAGCTCCTGACCCACAGCCCACCTCCAGAATGAGTGGGCCATCTTGGGTTCCAGCAACCTGGGGAGGTTGGCCCACCTCCTACAGCACCCATTCTACCAGTTCCTGAGAGTGACAGTGACAGATTGAGAGAGAGAGAGAGAGAGAGAGAGAGAGAGAGAGAGAGAGAGAGAGAATCAGTGGCATAAAACTCTAATCCTAACTACACTGGAGGCTGAGATATGAGGCTCATTGTTCATAGACAGCTCAGGCAGGAATGTCTTTGAGAATCTTATCTCCTAAGAACCACCAGAAAACTGGAAGTGGCACTCTGGGCTCAAGTTATACAGTGCTAGCCTTGAGCTGAGGAGCTCCGGAACAGTGCCCAATCCAAGAGTTCAAGACCCATGACTGAAAAGAAGTGGACTTCCCACCACAAGAAGTGGACTGAATAGCTTGGTAGAGAAGTCAGGCCAAGTTTCCTGTGAACTTGAGGTCATAATTAGGTCACGTGGTTTCTCTGTGCCTCGGTTTCCCCAGATGCAAAACTGAACAAAGTGAAGGATCCCCTTCCTCATTGGGATAGGGTAATAATGAAATATATCGGTTCATAATCCCACACCTGTTGCATGATTAATAACAGGCCCCACCTGAGCCCTTTCTGGTATCTTCCTGTCATATGCTCACAGAATTGCCAAAAACTTATCTGAAGGCTGCTCCCTCTCTGTCTAGCCATTTTCCAGAGATCGCTCTGTATAAAGCCCTTGTTTCCTCACTACTGTCCTGTGAGGAGACTGAGGTCCAATGGTTGAGGCCCTACCAAGAGCTTCATGTGTGGTCAAGAATCCGCTGCTATGGACTGAGTTTGGGATAATCTATCTAAACCGATGACTGAGCATGAGACCACATGTCTACCATCCCAAATACAGAGGACCAGGCCTGGTGGAGCATACCTTTCACAGGAAGACTGCGATCCAGCCCAGCCAGAGCATATTTTTAGTTTCTATCTTAGAAATCCTCAAGACAGAAAGGTGGCTCATCAGAGCCGGGGAGAGGAAACAAGCAGGGGGGTCATGGTGCCCCCAGAGGGGTGTTTGACCCAGGGTAGGTTGTTGTTGGGGCGGAAACTCACCTGTGCTGCTGGGAGAAGCTGTTGACAGCTGCTCCAATTGTGCCAGCCTTGATGGCAGCAGCATTGTGGACATATGGGCACAGAGCAGAAGACTAGCGGCAAGGACCAGGTCGATGATTTAGGCCGGTTGGCAGCACGACATTGCTTGAGGTTTGAAACCTGGCACTGTGTGAAGGGAGTGGAGGGGCCAGGTGGCCTCGAGTCCCTTCCTCACCTCTCAGCAACCTCTATCTTCCTCAACAGCTGGTAGTGGTGTAAACTAACATAGGGAATCCCAGTGGTACCTGGCAGCATGGAATGTGGGCGTGGCCACCATTCTTGTATCCCATTGGTCAGAAAGAAGCATGAAAGAATGGGGGTGTGCCCAGAATCCTGTGAAGCAAGCAGCATGGGCGGAGTCAAGATGACAGAGATTCTCCCAGCCCTTTTCCCAGGGAATTCTGTCCAATTCAGTTGGAGACAAGAGGGTAACCTGCTTTAACTGGATGGCTACACAGATTGTTGTGTAGTTCTGTTTGTTGTCAGTCTCAGACTTTGAACTCAGGATCTGGGCACAGTTCATAAGCTGCTTTTGCTCAAGGCTGGTCTTCTACACTAGAGCCACAAGGCTTCTGGCTTTGTTGGCACTGAAGTTGGACAGGGTTCTCAAGAATTTTCCTGCTTAAGGTGACTTTGACCAGGATCCTCCTATCACAGCCTTGTAAGTATCAAGGAGGACTGCTGAGAGCGACTGGTGCCTGCCTAATCATTGGTCTTGTTGACGTTCCTGGACAGACTGGTCAGTTCCCTATCCTCTGGTTGAAGTGGCGGGAGCTGGAGCCCACAATTTGAATCCTGGTCATGCCACCTCCAAATGGTAGGAGATCCTAAGAAACTTCTTCCTGTCCATATGATTACCAATGGAATGTGATGTAAGTAATGATTGAATGAACAGTTCGTGAATGATTCTCGGATAAAATTATACACAATTATATTACACGACACTGATTGATTTCAGTTAATATTTTATTAAACATTTAAGCAATCATATTCATCAAATGGAGGCATAATGAAATACCTAAGAATTGGGCCTCAAATACTATGAAGGTGATGTTTTTTTCTACCAGGACTGGGATTGGAACTCATAATCTGGGTAACTCTGTTGCACTGTGTGGGAAGAGGAAGCTTGCCTCCTTAAAGTCAAGAAATTCAAGTCTGTTCCTTAGGCCTGAAATTGATCACCAGCACTAGAAAACCCCCTATTCATGTACAATTTACATATATGTTTTATATTTTTATATATATGTTGACTCCATATTGCATTCAGTGTAGTTATTTTATTTTTTGTTTTATTCATGTATTGACTATTTATTGTATTGACTATTATACCACATAGAACATTGACTACATAGGATATAGGTCTACATATGTATTCCACTTCATACCTGACACACAGAAGATTCACAGAAAAGGAAACCATGTGTCACCATCAGCTTCTTACTCCACGATTCGTTGTTTGGGAGCACTGACATCTGAACTCATGGCCTACAAGGCCAAATTCATGAATGGGTGAGTGCAAACATGCCATCCTGGGGGAAATTGAGGTGACAGGTTGTTCCCAGGACCTGAGAACGAGCCCCAGGGGTTAACCAAAGAAGAACAGATTGACATGCAAATGGAAGTATGCTAATATATATATATATATATATGCGTATATATATATATATATATATATATATATATATATGTTTACAGAGTGCCAGAGATGTCTATACATTATTCAGTTATATAGACTATATTCCTACCAATTCCTGGGTATTTATTATGTGTCCATGTAATTAATGTTATTGTTTTCATCCTTAAAATATTAATGAAAGCACTCAGTGTCCTGAAATTATTGTGTTCCTGTAAGTAAGAATATTCTTTTAATGCTTCATAATTATTAAATAAAATCAACAAGCCTTCTGAAATGATGCTGTTTAATTTTATAGGATCATCATTTACGATCAACTCATTCAATTGTGACATTGACAAAATTCCAGTGTTATTCCTTTGGATGGGAACCAGTTTCTTAGTACCTCCTGCCATTGGTTGGTGTCAGTACGGGGATTCAAAATGAGGGCCTATGTTTCCTCGTGGGCCTATGGCTTCCCTGATAGTTTGCCAGCCTTCAGCAATGCAAGGTGAAGTACCCTTTGCAACAGTGTCATTCAGACCCAGAAGGGTCACTATGCAAAGGAAGAAAACATAAAAGGCCACATTTTTTCTGTGCATTGTTTTTCCTGCAACACGTGGGGGTGTAGGATCCCAGAATCACCTGTGTGTCCAGTGGCTGCACACCATCTTAGGGTGATCTAAGCGGAGGCAGAATTGCCACAACCTGAGTTCAAGCCCCATGCTGAGAAAAGAAAATTAGCTCCCTGGCTTGCAATTCACACAGTTTATTCTTACAGGCTTTGGATTTGAACTCAGGATCTGGGTAAATCTGCAGCAATGTGGATAAAGGGGAAGATCACCTTTCATGAACATAAAAAAGTCAGGCCTGTTCACTAGTCCTGAATTCAAGACCCAGCCTTGGAAACATACTATTTCTATATATTGTAAAGATAGGATTTATACTTACCTATAGATGTTCAGTCCATACATGTTTGGTGTCGTTGTTCCTTGTATCTTTTGTTTTATTCATTTATTTACACATTCTGTTTATTACATTGATGATGACCTATGACAGAACACCTAGATTTGTAGAAATGTTCTCCATCATGCCTGACCCCCAACATTCTCAGAGAAAAGGAAAAAAAGTTTCACACTCTCCTTCTTACTCCACGATCCACTTGTTGGTAGTGCTGGGATCTGAAAACAGGGCAGAGCAAAACCAATTGGCCAATCAGTCAAGGTGATCATACGAACTTGTGAGCAACTAAGGAATGTGGCCATCCCAAGAATCTGACATTGATCCCCAGGGTGGACCACTATAGTCAGAAATTCATAATTTAAACATAGGATCTAAATTGACATACATGTGTAGACAGCATCTTGTGTTCAGTGCAATTATTCTCCTTATTTTGTCTCTAATCCATGGAGATATTGTGTATTTTAATAAGTATGTTGACAGATATAACAGTGCTGATATGGATGACAAACTATTCCTAAGGTTACAGTGTTGTCTATGCATTCTCTATCGTATTTGAGACCCAGGACTTTCACAGGAGAGGATGAAAGGCACAAAGACTGTCTTCTGACATCAGTATGAATCTTTTGTCAGTGCTGGGATTTTAGCTCAGGTCTGGGTATCTCTGTTGCACTTGGGAGAAGGGGAAGCTCACCATCTTTGAAGAGTAGAATGTCAGGCCTGGTGCAGGGCCTGATTTGAAGCCCCAGCACTGGACAAAATAAAAAGCCCACATTTTTAAAACATAGGATTTCTCTTTACGTACAGGTGTGGTATGCATCTTGCATTCACTGTAGTTATTCTTTCTATTTTGTGTCATGGATGTATTGTGTATTTTATTGCATATGGGGTGACAGATATAACTGTGCTGACATGGATGACAACCTTTTCCCATGGCTAAGAGTTGCCAATATAGCATTCTCCATCCTCAATGAAACCCAGGACATTCACAGGACAGGAAAACCTGTGCCACCATAGGCTTCTCACATCAGAATGAATCTTTTGGTAGTGCAGGAGTTTGAGTTCAAAGCCTAGCAGGCCCAATTGGTGAATGGGTCAAAGTGAGCACACCAGGCTGTGAGCCTCTAAGGAACTAGGCCATTCCTGGGACCTGAGAAGAAGCCCTGGTGGGGGCCAATATAGTAATAAATTCATAATTGAACAGTGGATATATATTTCCAAACATGGGTGGGCTGCATCTTGCGTGTGGTGTAGTCATTCTCTTTGTTTTGTGTTTTATTCATTGATGTATTGTGTACTTCCTTGAGTATAGGATGACAGATATAACTGTGGAGAACTGGATGACAACCTATTCCCATGAGTACAGAGTTGTGTATACATTCTCCTTCCTAGCTGAGCCCCAGAACTTGCACAGTGTAGGAAAACATGTGCAACCACTGGCTTCTTACATCAGGGTGATTTTTTGGCAGTGCTGGGATTCGAATTGTGGGCCTAGGAAGCCCAACTGCCCAATGGGTCTACGTGATCACACCAGACTGTGAGCCACTAAGGAGCTGGGTCATTCCCAGGAACTGAGATCGAGACCCAGGGAGGCCAAAATAGTCCTCAATGATCATTGAAACATGGGATGTATATTCACATCCGTATGTGGACTGCATCGTGCATTGAGTGTAGTTATTCTCTTTATTTTTTTATGCTATTCATGGGTGTATTGTGTATTTTTTTGAGAATATGATGACAGGTATAACTGGGCTGACATGAATAACAACTTATTCCCATAGCCATAGGGTGGCCCAAGCAATGTCCATCCTAGCTGAGATCCAGGACTTGCACAGGAAAGAAAACAGGTGCAATGGTTGACTTCTGACATCAAGATGAATCTTTTGGCAGGGCGGGGAATCTGAACTCGGTGCCTAGCAGGACTAAGTGGCGAATGGGTCCACATGAGCACACCATCCTTTGGAAACTGCGATTGGGCCCCCTCTCCCCCTGAGGGGACAGCGGGGAGCACAACAGTCATCCATTCATAAACTGAAGGAAGTATGTAAATAAGTACATATTGGTATAGAG